>NC_058061.1:831783-981783 GCF_020085105.1 Siniperca chuatsi
CCGGGATCAATAACACCGCTGCAGCCTTAATACAGAGGCGGAAACAACGCACTGCATTCACTCGAGCACTGGACTCAATACTAATGTTATCTGACAGCTGCAGTCACTCTTCAAATGAAGACTTTACACAGGAAACATGATTTGAAATGATTTGTTCATACTGTTTGTAACATACTCATATATCCATACCCAGACAGAGGAGCACGTTTGTAAAAAGAGTATAAATGTGTTAAGACTCAAATTTAAAGCCCTGGTTCTTGGCAATAATAAATTATTAATAGTCACATTATTTATTCAGTGTAATATATATATATATATATATACATATGTAAATATATATATACATATGTAAATATTCTAATGTGAAATAATATCAATAACTAGCTGCTATTTGTAACTCCAAACATCTGATTCATTTGAAGATGAAAAAACAAAAGTGCATTTAGGAAATGATAAGCTCATTATGATGACGTACACTTTATAAAGTATCATTTATGTAATCCATCAAAGCCTGCGTTGAATATTTAATGCATGTTCAGTATTTTAGAGCTCGTACTTGCAACACATGAAGGTTAATAAGATCAGTCAGCATGAGTTCCTACATTACTCTCCTCTAGTTTAAATACAGTTTATTCTCATTCATGTTCTATTGATTATTATGGCTCAGTGTAGAATTTGTTGCCAGTCCTGATCCTGACGTCTGCTCACCTGTACAGCAGAGCAGGTGTTCCTGTCAGACTCCCCCCCGCTGTCATCATGTCGTCTGCGGAGTCGAGCGGTGACGGTGGGAAGTGGCTGGACGCTCACTACGACCCGGTGGCGGGTCTGTACACCTTCTCTTCCTGCGTGGACCTGGCAGACCTGAGCGGGGACGGGGAGAGTCGGCTGGTGGTGGGGGACCTGGGCTCCGGCTCGTCGGGCATGAAGCTGAAGGTGTACCGGGGCACGGTGCTGATGAGCGAGAGCACCCTGCTGGACCTGCCCGCCGGCCTCGTCGCCTTCTTCATGGACCTGCACGAGCCGCGCATCCCCGCCGTCGCCGTGGCGTCCGGACCCTGCATCTACGTCTACAAAAACCTCCGACCGTACTTCAAGTTCACGCTGCCCGGCCTGGAGGTCAACACACTGGAGCAGGTCTGAGTTTCTGTCAGGACACGCACGACACCCCTCACACTGGCTGATTCACGATGGTTTGTCTCATCACTGATTAGTTACAGTTGGTTAAAACCGAGCAGCATAAAGAAACTCTGTCACATCTGTATTTCTCAGATTTACATCAACAAAATAAAACTCCACAAAAAGCCAGTTTTAGGCAAGTTAGACTTCACCGGCCCAATCTAATGCAATCCAGTCCGACAGCTCTGCCTTACAAAGTTTATAATGGTCAGTTTGTGTTACAGGAGCTGTAGTTAGGAGCGGAAACAGCGGGATCGTCCTTTAATTTCCACCATGTGTTCAGACAGCGTGCTGACTGTACCTGTGCTCTGATTGGTCAGGACGTGTGGCAGCAGGTGAGGGAGGGTCAGATCGACCCTCTGACCCTGAAGGAGATGTTGGAGAGCATCAGGAAGAAGGCCGACGTCCCGCTGTCCGTCCGCTCGCTCAGGTTCCTCTCTCTGGAGACCAATGACATGGACGAGTTCGTCCACCTGCACAAGCAGCAGCCAATCAGACGGCAGGTAAAGCTCACGATAATATCAGTATAATTATTGATGATTTATGTGATCAGATTTGTCGTATCGTGATGTCTCGATGTGTTGATCGATTCACTTGATGACAACAAGCACGACTGAGAGTGAATGTAACATTGGAGCGACGTAGAGAGTGTGGAGGTGGTTACCGTGGTAACATGTAAGCGTTGTACGAAGAAGGTAACAGAAAAATATGGCACCACAGCAGATCTGAGTGCAAACAGAGCCAGAGATCACATGAGGGGGGTGCAGCCAGTTATCAGAAGTCTAAATAACCAGATCACATAAATATGGTGATATTGTTGTAAGGCAGTGCCACCCGGCCCTCGCTCACACTGACCGTCCTCGTCTGTGTTTCAGACCGTCATCACCTGCATCGGGACTCTGAAGAAGAGCACGGCTGACGACGACGGCGTCAGCTGTCTGGTGATCGGTACGGAGAGCAGCGACGTCTACGTCCTCGACCCCGAAGCTTTCATCATCCTCTCCAAGGTGAACTCCCATCGCACACCACTGCTGGACAGGCTGGACAACTGCAACTGGTTTGAACTGGTCCTACTGGCAGGATAGAACCAGTTTTACTTCTAAGCAGATCAGCCTGACCTGTGGAGTACCACAGGGTTCAATACTCGGCCCCTTTCTATTTAATCTACTTCTCAAATAATTTACGGCAGATTTATTTACCTAAATGGCAGAGAACCAGTTCTTTCTTTCTAATTTCTCCTGCCTCCCAGTTACTGCAAACTCAACACTTCCTCCCTGTCTACCTGCTGTCTTGGTAAAGTATGGTGTCCATTTCCACAACACAAACTGGCTGATGTTAGGCTGTCGTCTTTTACCCACTACCTGTTATTGGTAAGCTTTTAATGTGCAAAATCTACTCCGTTGAGTTTCATTGACATTTGGGCAAAACAATAAAGTGGAAGAACTGGAATGAATAAGTGGATGAAACTGTTTTTCTATTAAAAACAGAAAGTGTTTTGAGCAGACTGGTGAGTATGATGTGATGCTGTTGTACTGATGAATTACAGCTGTGGAAATGAACATTATGCTGAATTTATCATGTCAGCTGTTGTTGTAGGCTACAGGTAATTTCACCCCCTCAATATTGTTAGTGACCAGCTGTTTTTGAACATTAGTTGAAGTTGGACTTTGTGTTGAGAGTGTTTTTGTAAAGCTGCTGTTGAAACACTGAAACGTGTCCGTGTGACTGCTGAAGATGTCGCTGCCCGCTGCTCCCACCATGATGGACGTGACGGGTCAGTTCGACGTGGAGTTTCGCATCACGGTGGCGTGTCGCAACGGCAACATCTACATTTTGCGCAGGTGAGACACACACCTGACTGAGAGAGGGGAAACTCACCTGCACTCCTCCTCCTCATTCAACACGTTACAGGAGTCGACGGCTGATGAAGATTTACGAAGGCTGATATACAACCACAGGCATTGAAACTCAAAACCTTTTTGACCCTTATTTGATCCTGTTGATCTGATTTTAGAAAATTACTGAAACAAATTGAATTTCAAGTTTACACATGAAATAAGACTCAGACCTGACAGATGTTTGTGCTGCTGCTCTTCAGGGAGTCGGACAAACCGAAGTACTGCATCGAGCTGTCGTCTCACCCGGTGGGTCTGGTGAGAGTCGGGAAGAACGTGGTGGTCGGCTGCACCGACGAGAGCCTGCAGGGCTTCTCACAGAAGGTACAACTGTGCTCACACGATGATACACTTTAGATTTCTGACGACAAATGAAGTCTGAGGAGGAAACTCTTTGAACCGCAACCACAGAGAAGTGTCCTGAAGGCTGGAGTTTGGGTCAGTTACTAAGACAAAGACGATGGAGCCTGAGAGGAGCTCAGGAGGGACGAATGAGGCCCGTTTTTTGACCAAATAGTCCCAAGAACTAAACTCAGCAGCAAAATGAGTTATGAAAAGTCCTGTTTGTGTTTCTACTGCTTCTCAAGATGATTAAGCAAATGAGTCTGATAAGAGATTAAAACAGACTAAGAGTCTACAGCCATGCTAGCAGCTCTGCGAGGCTGTACTTAGACATAGTGGTGCTTTGGGCTAAATGTTAACATCAGCATGCTAACATGCTCACAATGACAATGCTAACATGTTAATGTTTACCATGTTCACCATCTTAGTTTGGCGTGTTAGCATGCTAACATTAGCTAATTAGCAGAAAACACAGAGTGCAGCTGAGGCTGATGGGAGCGTCAGCAGCTCTGCAGGTGTTCGGTCAGAAACCAAAGTGTTGGACACGTTAACATGTCGACCTGATGGTGGCGCTAGATGGAAAGTCAGAGGAGTGGAGGACGGACAGACATGTACATTATAAAGAGTCTGGTCTAGACCTGCTCTATAGGAAAAGTGCAATGAGGTAACTTCTGTTATGAATTGCTGTTATATATATAAATGAATAGAAATTGAACATGATAGCACCGCACTGCTAACAGGCTAAAAACAGTGAACTGTCCGTGTTTCTCTTGTTGTGTCTTCAGGGGAAGAAGCTGTGGAAGGTCGTCCTCTCCGCTCCCATCACCACCATGGCTGCCATGGACCTCCCCACCAGGGGCTTCCAGGCGGTTCTGGTCGGCCTGGCCAACTGTGAGGTCCAGCTGTACCGTGACAAGAACCTCCTGTGCACCATCAAGACACCCGACATGGTCACCAGCATCTGCTTTGGCCGGTACGGGCGCGAGGACGGGACCCTCATCATGACCACCAAAGGAGGGGGCCTAATGGTGAAGATCCTGAAGAGGACGGCGGTCTTCGACGACAGGGACAGCGCCCCAGGGCCGCCGCTGGCCCAGAGCATCCGCCTCAACGTGCCCAAGAAGACCAAGCTGTACGTGGACCAGACAATGAGGGAGCGCGAGAACGGCCTGGCCATGCACCGCGCCTTCCAGATGGACCTGAGCCGCCTGCGTCTGGCCTCCGCCAAAGCCTACGTCAAGGCCTTGGAGTCCAGCCTGACGCCAATGTCCTCCAGCCTCACCGAACCGCTCAAGATGAACGCTGTGGTGCAGGGCCTGGGCCCGTCGTTCAAATTAACCCTTAACATCCAGAACACGGCGGCGTGTCGGCCTGTCATGAACCTGGCCATCAGCTTCCTGTATGATGAGAGCCTGTACAGGATGAGGAACCCGTACATGAGGATCCCCCTGCTGGTGCCCGGACTCATCTACCCCGTCGAGACCTTTGTGGAGTGCACCAGCGACAAGGGCATCTCCGACATCATCAAGGTGTTCGTCCTGCACGAGGGGAAGAGCTCCCCGCTGCTGACCGCCCACATCAACATGCCCGTCAGCGAGGGACTGACGCTCAACTGACAAAACATGACGCTTCAACTTTATTCATTACAGACGCCAAACATCACAGGACTGAACTGAGAACAGAAAAGCTCACCTGGCTTCAGCTCAAACTTACAGAGTACTCCTTGTAGTCGGGTCAGATCGAGGTCGCTCCAGAACCCGCTCCAGAATCCTTGACCAGACCAAGACCATGTCTTCTAAAGAGTCTCAGTGTGGTTGTTTTGGTCTGCACACGAGTAAGATTGTTGTGTCCAGATCTGCAGAGACAATTCATACCAACCAACCGACCGGAGTCTAATTCATCTGGACTAAACAACACAGGTTTGAAAACACCCTGAGACCGGTTTCAGTCCACTTCCAATCAGACTCTGGTGGCTCATTTGTGGTGTGAAAGCAATCAGACTAACTACAGGGCTGTGAGAGAGTAGATATGTGATTTTAGGACGAATTCAAAACCTAAACTACTGTTGATAGATTGAGCTGTTAAGAAAGCGATCTCCTGATCTGTATAAGTGATGTGTAGCCTGATATACTAGAGCTAGATGGTGACCATGGTAACCCTTTCTACACGTTTGTTAATATATTTATAACAGATGAGGTCCAGTTCCAGTCTGGACTGATACAGCTGATAATTAGTCATTTCTTGGTGAACTCTTGGTGACTCCAGAGAAGATCAATACCTGCTGTCAGTCACCACGATTACCTCTGTGGGTCCACGTAGAGCTGATGATGCAGGATCACCAAAACTGTCCAATCAGCGAGTCAGTCAGTCTGACATCATGTTTACGCCTGTTGGTTTGTTTGTAAAAAGAAACAGACCAGAAATAAAAGACAACACTGAATAATTTCTCTACTACAGGTGTGAAAGAAACCTCAGTCACACAGAGGTGTGAAACAGCACCACCTGCTGGTCAGCTGCCAGTAAAACTGTTGTAAAACATGCTGACTTGAGCTTAGTGGAACTCCATTTATAAAATCTAATAAAATTTATTCCACATGAATGTTTTTATTCCTCACAGAAACTCGATTTCTACGACTGAATTTATGAGATTAAATGTTTAGCTGCAGTGGTGACCATTTCAGACCTTTGTAGATAACGTCGATGTTTGTATCGATTTGTTCAAGTTTGTGTAAATGTTTAAAACAGTGGTCACATTAAATATGTGTGTGTTTCAGGTAAACTACAGAGTCATCAACATACTGTTTGAGCTCTCAGGGATAAAAACCACTGCAGACAAAAGACTTGACTTTGTTCATGAAGGTTTTTGGAGAAACATTAACAGGACAAAAATGTTCTAATTGTTGTGGTTTTTTAGTTTATTTAATTTAGTCTTGTATGAAGTAAAATAAAACAATAAACAACACGTTTGTACAGAATTCATCATTGTGAAAACGAAGGTTAACCCTTACACAATTTTCTAGAAAGTTTCTAAACAATAAATTTGGTGTTTGCGGGAAATTTTCCGTGAAAGAGAAGCTCAATTTAAACCCACATAAATATTAATTTATTATTGGAAACTTTACTCTTTACTTTGCTGAATTGTATTCTCACCAGTTTTCACCACAGTTTTTCAGCTGACCTGCTGACTGAAGACGCTCTGGGTTACGACAGCAATTCATTAGAATTAATTAATTGAAATGTCCTGTAATGAACACGAAGTCAGTTCTGTCTTTTTATCAACGTATTAGTTATTTATTTCTAATTACTCACAGCAGCTGCAAAAGTTAAGAAGTCAAAAAAGAGAATTGAATTAATGAATTAAAACAAATAAAAGGTGAGTAAATAAAGTGCAGCTTGTTCTCCACACTTCTTCTATTAGCTCTGGTTTTATGTTAATCATTTTCCAGTATTTGCATCAGTAATGGACAGTCTTGTTTATTTTTTTCACGAGTTAGAAAACTTGAGAATTATATATTATTAAAAAATATCAGACTTTTAAAAGAAAGGCTTGTGACGTCATCCACTCCGTCACAGACCCCAGTGCCCCCATGGTGGTCTCTGGAGACTTTAACCAACCCCCTGGGAAACTTAACTAACCCTAACCCCCACCAGAGACAGTAAAACACTGGATTTGCTAATGTCCAAGAAGCGTACAGCTCCACAGCCCTCCCCCCACTTGTCTGATCACAACCGGATCTCTTGCCACATTATAAGCCCCGCCAGGACAGGCAGGAGACGTTGAGGGGCTGGTTTCAGGCCACAAATTGGGACGTTTTTGTTGGGAACTCAACTCACCCGGCAACCACCCTCCACTCCTAGCCCTGCCCCTCACATCCCAATCCCAGAGCCCAACACTGGAACTGACCCCCCTTGTTTAGACCAGGGGACCGTCCTCTCCCCCTTCCTGTTTACTCTGTACACCTCTGACTTCAGCTACAGCGTGGAGAAATGCCACCTGCAGACGTTCCCTGATGACTCTGACCCCTGTATCCATCCATGGGAAGGATGTCGAGGTGGTTCACTCCTATAAATCGAGGGAGTGCACCTGGACAGGCTGGGAACACAGGGGCCTGTACAAGAAGGGCCAGAGCCGGCTCTACTTCCTGCGGAGGCTTCAACATCTGCAACAGGATGCTGCAGATGTTCTACCACTCTGTGGTGGCCGGCGCCATTTATTATACTGCCGTGTGCCGAGAGACGCTCACAAGCTCAACAAGCTAGTTAGGAAGGCCGGCTCTGTGATTGGAGGAGGAGTTGAGTTGGACTCTCTGGAGGCGGTGACGGAGAAGAGGATGCTGTCCGAGCTGGTTAGGATCCTGAACAATCTCCCACCCCCTCCACGACATGCTGGTGGAGAAGAGGAGCGTCTTCAGCCAAGACTTAAACCCCCAAAGTGTTTGACCGAGGAACAGGAGATCATTCGTGCTGCTGGCCGTCAAACTGTTCAACTCATCGGACTGTGAGGCCGCTGAGGTCGTACTGGACACATAATGATATTTTCTCCAACTTCTGGCACAGTGCAAAACATCTTTTTAACTTTTAACTTATAATTACATTAATTTTGCACACCTTGCTGCAATTTGCACACTTGCATGCACGCACGCGCTTAAAAGCCTTTTTACTTTTGTACTTTTATGTTAGTGCTTGTGTTTGACATTGTTTTGCACTTTTCTTTGTACTACTGCTGCTGTGACATGCAGTTTCCCCCCCGGGGATGAATGAACTTTAGTTCAACGCTTAACAATATAATATTTTTATACTTTTATACGATTGTAATCTGAAAAGTAAATAGTAACTCCAGCTGTCAGATAAATGTAGTGGAGTAAAACGTTTAATATTTCTCTCTGAAATGTGGCAGAGTAGAAGTAGAAAGTACCTTAAGATGGAAATACTCAAGAGAAGTACAAGTACAACAAAACTGTACTTAAGTACAGCCCTTAGTAACTTTCCACCACTGTCTGGAGGTCAGATAAAGGTGAGGACAGGTAAACAGCGGCTGTTTGCTGTTGGTCAACACAGACAGCGAGTCTCTGTGGTTCATTATGTAACATGAAAACATGAATCTGCAGCTTCTGTCTGTTAGTTTGGTTGTGAGTCGATACAGTAGATAGGTTTGTTTCAACATCCCGTCCTGCAGCAGGTCGTCTTCTTCATTGTGAAATAATAAAAATCACAGAGACAAAGTGTTTGTTTGCAGCCTGAGAACATCTGGACCTGCTGCTGCTTTTCCTTCCAGTTAAACTGAGTCACACTGGACTTTCCACTGTGTTGAAAGAGGAACATCAGCCTCTATAAAGGCTGAGCGAAGCCTGAAACAAGCATCAGTAGGAACAGAAGAAACTGTTTATCTGGATCAAACTGTGAGATCTGAAGATGAGACGTGTCGTTGTTTTGCTGGGTGAGAAACTGAAACAGCTGCTGCGATTGTTGATGAGTTCATCCTGATTATAACGGACGAATCAGAAGCTTAAAACTTCTAATTCTTATCAATCCTACTGCTTAGTTGTCAATATTTAGCACCTCGTTCATTGTGATCAACAGCAAAGTTTGGCATTCTCCCTGTTTGATTTTACAGAATGGGGTCTGAACATTTGTGATTCTCTCCATACTGTCATTATTCAAACAATAAAACAGTTGTTTAAAATCAATAAAAGGACAAAACCTGTTAAATGAATTATGGACAGAAGAGCAGCGAGAGAAAATGTTTTACTGTGAACAAACTTTTCTTTGTGGTAAAAAATATAAAGTGAGAAAAAGGTGTTCAGATTTATCTGCAGGTGTGTCAGTAACGTTGCCGTGTGTGTTTTTACATGTACTGATGTCGTTGTGGGGACGCACCTCCCATATGGGGACAAACACCAGGTCCCCACATGGTAAACGAGTAAATGTCAGGATTCAGACTTTTGGTAAAGGTTAGGGTGAGTGTAATGTAATTAATGTAAGCCAATGTAACATCAAAACACGTCTGTGTGTGTGTGTGTGTGTGTGTGTGTCCAGCTGTGCTGTGTGTGTGTGTGTGTGATGGCGTAAAGTTCGGTCAGCTCTGCAGTGGAAACTCTGACAACAGCAGGAGGACGTCGGACAGCTGGGGAGCGGGAAACTACGGAGCCAGACGGTAACGCAACTACACAATAACACTACAAAATAACACAGGTGCATTATGGGAAATATAGGATCCAGTGTTTTGGGAATTTGACCCATGCTCAAGACTAAGTCAGGATATCAGACTTTTCTGTTATTAATCTGCTTCTCACAACAACAACAATGGAAGAGACACACTGAAGCTCTGGAGAAACAGATCAACTAATTAGAAAAAGAACGAGCAAATGTAAATGAATAGGTGGGTCAGATCTATCGTAGAAAAGGTTTCAGTCGTAGTCATCTGGGCGCTGACTCCTCCCTGAGGGCGGGGCTTAAGCAACACAGAGTAGCTTAAATTTCTGAGTTCTCAGACCATTTTCACAATTGAGATTCTGATTCTGAAAACAGCGTCCAGAGGACTACGACTGAAACCTTTTCTACGATGGGACGCTCCTGGACGAATGAGGGACGACACCGTCTCGGGTCCTGAGAGGAGTGAAGTGAGAAAAACTAATTGTGGTGATCCAATTTCTGAGTCTGATCTAAGTTTTCTCTCCTGTGTTTATGACTTAAGAACAGGCAAAAAAAAACATTTTGCCATTTGATCATTTGTCTGGCAAAAAAGAAATAAAAATTCACCTGTTCTTAAGTCAGAAACACAGGAAAACTATTTAGATCAGACTTAGAAAATTGATCACCAGAGACTTTTTTTCTCACTCTCAGGGCTCCCGTCGCTATCAGTAATGTCAGGAAGTGGCTGTGTGAATGTGTGCTGTACAACAAATGTTTAAAAAACCCGAATGATCGGCAGCACAGAGTTTGTGGTGGAGATCTCACTGCTCTGACCCGATCAGCGGCTGGTGAATCCACAGGTCGCTTTTTAAACTCTCACTGATGTGTGAAGACGTATTTTTCTGTTGTCATTTTGAGTTTTTCCTTCTTTCTCTTTTCAAATTGGAGCTGAAACGTTCAGTCACTCTACAGAAAATCATCATTAACACTTATAATAATGAAGTAATCATTTGAGTCATTTATCAATTAAAAACACCAATCATTATCAGGTGTGGGTGATTTTCTATCACCCACACTTCTATAAAGTGAATCTCTGGGTTTTGGACTGTTGGTCGGACAAAACGAGACATCTGAAGACGTCAGCTTGGACTCTGGGAAACAATTAATGGATTGATTGGAAAATAATTGATTACTTGACATCTCTGCGGGTGTGCAGCAGCTGTTAACAGCTGGATCGTGTGTTTCAGGGGGAACAGGAACCACGAAGGTCTGGACATCAGGTGCAGCGACGGATCGGCCGTCTACGCTCCGTTTGACGTGACTCTCCACGGAAAGGTCACCGTCTACACCGACCCCGCGAAGGCAGCCATCAACAACGGCATCAACCTGAGAGGAGAGGGTCAGTCCATCACACGCAACATTAAACCATGTTACTCAAGCACTTTAATTAAGTACACATTTGAGGAACTTGTACTTTACTTGAGTATTTTCTTTTCATGCCTCTTTCTACTTCCACTCCGCCACATCTCAGAGGGAAATATTACTTTACAGATTAAGATATATAAACACAAAACACATGAAGAGTTTATTAAATGTGATGTTTTGTTATAAATTAAACTCCAACAGTTTATACAAGTTCTGCTGAAATGAATCAGCAGCTGTTTTGACGGTTGAAGTCATTTTTCCTGTAAATCACTTCCTGGCTGCAGCTGCTCAGATGTGCAGATCTGGAATAATAATCTGATGATAGAATATATAACAGCACAGCAGCCACAGGGACGCTGCACTGCTTTAATGCTTTAAGGGCTTTTTCCTGATCACACTCTCAGACTTTCACTGCAGGACTTTTACTTGGAACAGAGTATTTTTAAAGTGTGTGTTAGTACTTTTACTTACGTTAAAGGTTTTTTGGGGAGTTTCATCTGGATCGAGGGTCTCAGGACAGAGGCAGTCGTCTGCTGTGCAGACTGTAAAGCCCCTTGAGGCAAATTGTCATCTGTGATTTTGGGTTATATAAATAAAATTTGACTTGACTTGTTATTGACGGTGTTATCGAGCTCGTGTCTTGTGTCCTGCAGGTCTGTGTTTCAAGTTGTTCTACGTTAATCCCATCCAAACCTCTGGATCAGTGAGGAAGGGGGAGCGGATCGGCACCATGCTGCCCATGCAGAGTGTTTACCCAGGAATCACCTCACATGTCCACGTCCAGATGTGCGACAGAAAGATCGACCCCACGCAATACTTCTGATCAATACTTCTGATCAATACTTCTGATCAATACTTCTGATCGACTCAGCGAGGACTTCTGTAACCTTTCTGTGTGTCGACATTAAAGCTTTTTTAAATTGATGCTTTTATAAACTAATAAAATTTAAAGATCAGTTTTGTTGTGTTTCTTTAATTATCAGGAACTATGAATCAACAGAAACATCACTTTGTGTTTTAATGTTTAATATAATAACAGTTTACTGACAACAGTAAACTGTAGAGTAGCTCAACTAATCTGAGAAACGTCCCACATCATTTTATCCTCTTGAGGCTCAGCGGCCTTTCAGAGGTAATGTGATGACAGAAAATACTTTACACACAGCTTCAGGTCCTGACTGCGATTTGGGGTCAATGCTTAGTAAACTAATAGCTGCATAACATCGAGTTTATCACCTTAAAACAACAAAACCAAACAGACTCAGTCCTCCATGTTGAGCTCCTTTCTTAACCCTGTAAACAAAGTAAAGGATGCATCATGTCGTTAAAGTGCATCCGCATCTTTTTCTTTTCTTTAACATGAACGGACCTTTTCTTCTAACAACATCTAAATGAACAGAAACAAGGCAGAACAAGAATAACAATAAAGGACAAATACACAACAATCATAAAAACAACTCGTACAAAGTAAAATAAATTCAAACTTCAAAGACAAAAACCAACGATAAGAAAAACAAGAGCAGACCACAGCTTCAAATTCAAGACAAGCGGGATCTAAATCAGAATCACCTCAAATAAATCAGTTACATAATTCTTTACAGAAAACTTGCTCAGACATATGAACCCGTTTTAAAGCTGCAGAGAATAAATCTTGTCCTTCATTGTTTACTTTTTCTTGGGCTGAAAGGAGTCAAATTTAAATCCAAATCAGTTTTTAACTTTATTTTTTCCCAACCCTTCTCTCAGTCCTGACTGTCAGTCAGCAGGAAAACTAATCAAAGCTGGAAAAGAAGATGAACCAGCGTCTGAGTCATTTTCTATCTCCGTGTGCTTCATACAGAAGCTTATTTAAATTCCATTTACTAAAAACTGGACTGAAAATGTTTCAAACCGAAACGTCTTGATTCTGAAAACAGCGTCCAGATGACTACGACTGAAACCTTTTCTACGATGGACCACTCCTGGACGAATGAGGGACGACACCGTCTGAACTGAAAATGTTTAAAAAAGTTCAGAAAACTTCTGTCTCCCTGAGTTTTGTTTTCCAGGCAACAAGGAACAAATCTCCCAGAATCCTTTGAGAAGAAGAATCGGCATGGCTGTGCCTTAGAGGTAGAGCGGGTCGTCCACCAATCGGAAGGTCGGCGGTTCGATCCCGGCTTCCCCCAGCCCGCATGTCGGTGTCCTTGGGCAGGACACTGAACCCCAAATTGCTCAGTGTGTGAAAATGTAGCGTGAAGCGCTTTGAGTGGTCGGAAGACTAGAAAGGCGCTGTACAATCTGTTTACCATCGAACTGTGTGTGAGGCTCCGTCTGCTCGCTGTTCATCCAACATTTCTGTTTGTGCGTTTTTATCTCTTCAAGTAAAAATATTATAAAAAATAAAAGTAAAGTTTGATTCGTTAAAATCAAACCTTCTTGTTAACATAAACTCTTCATTCAGATCCAGGATCCAGATTTGTTCTGTCAGTCAGGTGAGGCAGTGTCTGTTGCCGTGGTAACCGTACAGCTGCTGAGCTCGGTCTCAAGAGGAGGAGGGGGGCTTCCTGTTCGCGGCAGGACGGCGGCGAGGAGGAGGCGGAGGCTGCCGGCCATCATGCCGCCGCCGCTGAGGTAGAAGGCGACGCCGTACAAACACACAGCGAGGTCATGGCTCTGAAATCATCACTAACAGTAGAAACGCTGTTGCTACAGTCGTCTAAAAAAACAGCTTCACGTCAACATCAGTACTTTGCAGCAGGTCGCTGTGATCATTAATTCATTACATCAAAATTTCCCCAAATTATTCTTTTAATATCAAAAGTTTCATCAGTTGTAATTTTATTTATCGGTTAGTAAACTGCAGCGCGTCGATGGAAATGAATCAGATCAAATTCCAGATTAGACGAGCTCATGAGTCGGGATCACATGATCAAATAGAGCGATCAATAAGTGTCCACACAGCTGTAATCTGATCCTTTAATGCTTTTTCACTTTCCTGCAGCTCATTTTCAAAATCCTCCCCCAGCGTTTCGATGATTTCCACACAGCCACTGCTTTCAGTTTAACCGTCCAGTGAAGCGTCTCTGCAGCACGTCTGAAGTCTTTGCTTTGAACAGAAATGAAGCGAAGTCAGTGTCACAGAGCCACGCTGCTAGCACGGCTAAAAATTACTTTTTCAAAATTATGAATCAAAATCGACTAATTGATTAAATGATGTTCCAGCTCCAAAGTAAACACAGTCCACAGATAAAATCTAAACTAATATCCTGTTAATGGAACAATTCACTCAAACACACATTAGAAGTAAAATCGTCTCGTGAGACCTGAACGTTTTTATTTCTAGAGAGAAGTTTTCGTTTCACTTCAGGTCACCTCATGGATGCTGCTCGATTTAAACTTAATGTTACCAACTTTAAACTTGGAAATGTTATGACATTTTTATGTCGCTTTACTGTTTATTATGCAGGTTGGCCTGTTGAACGTGGCGTTAGCATGTTCTAGCGTCTATAGGCTACATGCTAGTGATGCACGATCGCGGTTATATCTGCGGATCTGGTGGGCCGGGTCATAAAAACAACTCTGATTAATAACAGATGGGTTGCAGGTGGGTGAAATAGGGTGAAGCTCTCAGCGATGCTGTGCCATTTACGCACGATTTGATCATGTAAATCTCCCGACATGCCGGCAGAGCAGTTAGGATCATACAGTGAAACTGGAGTGAAGCTGATAAATCCTGAGCTCCATCACAGCTGCCTAAATAATGTATTTCAGAGGCTAAAAGTTTCATTCTGTTTCCTCTGTCCTGTCAAGTTTATAACTACAGTGTTTAGTTTTGCTGCTTTAATGTCCCGCGATATTTGCTGTGACATTATCAGAATCAGAAATACTTTATTGATCCCCGAAGGGAAACTCTTTGTTACAGCAGCTCGTCTTTACGTCAGTGTACACGGGAGAAAGTACTAGCAAAAAATATAATACAATACACCAATACACCTTATAAAAACCATAAAAAAAACAGGACAGAAAATAAATTAAGTACCAAGTGGGTTTAAGTTTAAAATAAAATAAGTGTGAAGTACCAAGTGTGTTTACGGTTGATGATGAAAATACGGTATAAATGGAATGTAATAATATAAGTAATAAGTAGTATTGCAGCAGCAGTAATGGAGGTATGAATAATAAATAGGAAAAAAAACCCACAAAAAAAACCCAACTGAATATTGCACAAGAGTATTACATGGATATTGCACAGTTATTCAAGTATTGCAGAGATGTAATGATCAAAGTCCAGTTTAGTGACTTAGGGTCATACAGACTGACACTTAGAGGGAGGAGTTAAAGAGTCTGATGGCCACAGGCAGGAATGACTTCCTGTGGCGCTCTGTGGTGCATTGTGGGGGGATGAGTCTTCTGCTGAAGGCGCTCCTTTGTTTGACCAGCACGTCATGGAGCGGGTGGGAGATGCTGTCCAGGATGGCGTGTAGTTTGGCCAGCATCCTCCTCTCTGACACCACCGCCAGAGAGTCCAGCTCCACCCCCACAATGTCACCGGCCTTACGGATCAGTTTGTTGAGTCTGTTGGCGTCCGCTACCCTCAACCTGCTGCCCCAGCATGCAACAGCATACAGGATAGCACTGGCCACCACAGACTCATAAAACATCCTCAGCATTGTCCGGCAGATGTTGAAGGACCTCAGCCTCCTTAGAAAATAGAGGCGGCTCTGGCTCTTCCTATAGAGGGCTTGAGTGTTCTTAGCCCAGTTCAGTTTATTGTCTAAGTGTACTCCCAGGTACTTGTAGTGCTCTACAATGTCCACACTGACTCCCTGGATGGAAACCGGGGGTCACTGGTGCCTTGGCCCTCTGTAGATCCACAACCAGCTCCTTAGACTTTGTCGCATTGAGCTGGAGAAGGTTCTGCTCACACCATGAGACAAAGTTCCCCACCACAGCCCTGTACTCAGACTCCTCACCACCGCTGATACATCCCACCACAGCAGAGTCATCAGAAAACTTCTGAAGGTGACAGGACTCTGTGTGGTGGCTGAAGTCTGTGGTGTAGATGGTGAAGAGGAAGGGAGAGAGGACAGTCCCCTGAGGGGCCCCAGTGTTGCTGACCACGCTGTCCGACACACAGCACAGGCGCACGTGCTGTGGTCTGCCAGTCAGGTAGTCCACAATCCAGGACACGAGGGGGTCTCCACCTGCATCGCTGCCAGCTTCTCCCCCAGCAGGGCAGGCCGGATGGTGTTGAAAGCACTGGAGAAGTCAAAAAACATGATCCTCACTGTGCTTGCTGGCTTGTCCAGGTGGGTGTGGATGCAGTTCAGATGATGGCGTCCTCAACTCCCCCTGATGGGGAGGGGGGAGCAGAGTACTCAGAGGAGCTTGAGGGCCGACAGCAGCTGAGTTAGAGGGGGGATGAGCAGGAGCCGGTGTGTCAAATCTGTTAAAGAACAGATTCAGTCCAAGCTGCCTTCAACTCCTCTGCTGCCAGTCGGTCTGAAGCCAGTGCCGCTCCAGACCTCTCTCATGTTGTTCTGCTGGAGTTTCTGCTCCAGCTTCCTCCTGTACTTCTCCTTGGCCTCCCTGATCTTCACCTTCAGGTCAGCCTGGATTGCCCTCACCTCCTCCCTATTACCATCAGTAAAGGTCCTCCTCTTGGCATTCAGGATGTCTTTGATGTCCTTTGTTACCCACGGTTTGTTATTTGGATAACAATGGACCATCTTAGTTGGGACATTGCAGTCCACACAGAAGTGCACTCAGTGAGCCCATCAATGTCCTCTCCATGAGGCTCACAGAGTGCATCCCAGTTTGTCACCTCAAAGCATCCCTGAAGTATCTCATAAGTCTCCTCTGACCATCTCCTCACTGTCCTTGTGGTCGCAGGCTGCCTTTTAACCAGAGGCACATAGCAGGGTTTGAGGTAGACCAGGTTGTGGTCTGACCTACCCAGAGGGGGGAGGGGGGAAGAGCTGTATGCGTCTTTAACATTAGCATACAGCAGGTCCAGTGTCCTCTCCTCTCTAGTAGGACAACTCACATACTGGGTGAAATTAGTCAGTGTTGTTGAAACACTGACATGATTGATGTCTGTAGTTGTGCTATGGAGGTGTGAATGGCGTTGCACGCCGATGCCGGGTTAGCAGAGGGGGGGATGTAAACAGCCACAACAATGGCATGTGAGAATTCACGTGGCAGATAATATGGCCGGAGTCCCACAGCTAACAGTTCAATGTCCGGGCTACAGATACTCTGCTTGATAGTAATGTGACCAGGGTTACACCATCTGTTGTTGACCAGAACAGCAAGCCCGCCACCTTTCCGCTTACCGCTCCTGGTGTGATCCCTGTCGGCCCGAACAGTCTGAAAGCCGTCGATGGAAATGTTATGGTCCGGGATATCCTGGTGTAGCCATGTCTCTGAGAAGCACATCAAACTACACTCACGGAACTCCGTCTGACTCCGGGCTAACGCCGTTAGCTCGTCCATTTTATTCACCAGCAATCTTACGTTGCCCATGACGAGAGAAGGCAGACACGGCTTAAATCTCTTATTCACGGCTTAAGTCTCTTTTGTCTGCACCCCTCTCTCTTCCCTCGCCGCTTCGTTCCACCTCTGCATCCTCGGTGTGTCCTCCTCCAGATCTCAGTGGGGACATCGGTAGTCCTGGGCGCCATGCCACTCGGCTTCAGCGCGATCAGCTGTTCCCTGGTGTAAACAATGCGTCCTAACAGCTGATCTGCAGCGGTGCCCTGACCGAGTAGCAGAAGAAGAAGTTCCACGGCAAAGAAAAGTACCAAAACACTTTCTACTCTCATTTTCGTAAAGAGCGTAGTTTAAATTACACTTACACACAAGTTACTCAAGTTTGGAAGAAAAAGGAAAGTTAAAAGTTGGAAAAAGTAAGATGACGAGACGGAGCTACGGCGACATGGAAATGTTTTTACAGCAGCCTCTCTGATCGTTAAAGTAAACCGTTAAAGAAAACACTCATTCATCAATACGACACACAATAAAGAAATCACCTGGAAAGCTCGCGCTGCTCGACGTCATTTAAAAGTCAATGTAGCCTGCAGGGACCGGCGGAGGTGGAGAGAAATGTCCATGCGGGTGTGGGTCTCTAAATCGGAGAAAATAATTTGTCGGGTGGGTGGCGGGTGGATGATTTATGTGTCGGCTACATGTGGATTCGGATGATGTCAGAGCCGATCCGCATCGCTAGTAGGCTACACGCTGTAGCAATGTTTGATTATTTAGGCTGATAATGAGACAGTGTGAAACTGTGTGAACGTAAAACCTCATTCAAAGCCAGTAATCAGAGCAGAAGGCTGGATGTGGGGAACTATCTTTTCATGTTGCTTTTCGTGGAACTTCATACTGCAACGAAAGCTCAGGTGGCTTTGTTGTTACACGACTTGGTAGGCTACTTGTTCATGTGAACATTCACGTGATTTGGTCTATTTACCGCTACAAAGACACACTACACGTACACTTTTTGGCCCCCCTTTTTGCCTCAAAGCCCACTTCACACCGTTTCGAGGAAACATGTCGTTCAACCCAGAAACCATAGCAAAGCGGTGCACACCGTTTTCAGATTGAACTGTTTACATCTGTTCAACGTGGATGTAAAAAATGGTATGAAGGGGCCTGGGGAGTGGGGACAGACATCAAACAACCCATCGAGACAGCACTGTGCTGCACAACATCACTGTAAACATTACACATTTTAAAATCGGGTCTCTGATGATCAAAGTACGTGATTCAACATGATGGTGGTGGAACTTATATACAAATTTGAGGTACTTGTACTTGAGTATTTCCATTTTACTACTTTCAGTACACTTTTAATACTTTCAGTACATTATGCCAATGTTATTATTATTATTATACTATAGTATAATATAACATAGTATTATATTATAGTACATTAAGTTATATTTTAAATTTGGGGCTTTTACTTGTAGTGGAGTATTTTCACAACTAAGTGCCTAACCTTAACCTAATTGCAACCGGAACCCTAAGTCTTAACCCTCAAAAAGCCGTCTCTACCTGTGGGGGACCTCAGTTTGTGTCCCCACGATGACACAAGTCCCCACGGGTTAGTGTGCATCCAGTCCCCACTGGGATATAAGAACATGAAACACACACACACACACCAGTCTTATCGGTGTGAAGCAGCAGCTGCGCTGACCTTTGTGTGCTCTTTGGTTCAATGAATAATGTTTTCTGAAGCTCAGAACACTTTATGCTTTATGTCTCTGCAGAACATGTACAACATGTGCTTCGAGCTAAATGCTAACATCAGCATGCTAACATGCTCACAGAGACAATGCTAACAAGCTGATGTTTGGCAGGGGTAATGTTTACCATGTTCACCATCTTAGTTTAGCGTGTTAGCATGCTACTCACATAGGCTTCAGTTCAAGTGAGACAGGTGTGACCTCACCTGAACTCTGTACTGATGTGTGTGTGTGCGTGCACACTCACACATACACACACACAAACTTGTACTCCTTATTGGGACTTTTTATTTACTGCAGTCACTCCCTCACCCCTGACATTAACTATCACAACTACATGACTAATATAAAGCTAATGCTAACCTAATGCTGACCTTAACCCTCGTTTATTTTTGTGAGCAAATTTTAAATGCTTTCACTACATCCTTTTAAATGCACCCTGGGAGTCGTAGCTGACTTCTCTCCTTCAGTTTTTATGTCCACATCCTTCTTGTAGCTTTGACTTTTATCAAAGAACCAGATTTTGTTTTAAACACAGCTGTTCATCTTTTGAATTTCATGCTGATCCGAACCTTAAAGAACTCCAACTGTGAGTCCTGTAACACTTACTATGAGAAAAATAAATGGGAGTTAATCAGAGCATTTCCATGACCATGCTATATATGTTTTCTATTGCATTCCTGTCTGAAAGTAGAGGTGACGAAGTGTCATAAATATGCTGATGCATATGGTTCTCCTAAATACACCCGTGATACGATGTTCAGCTAGAGCTTCGATAAACTGGTCAGCCATGACTGTTTTGAGTGGAAGTGAACTCAAACAGAAGGAGTCAGCTTTCACACTTCACAACTCGATGTAGCTGCAACAAGACAAATTAAGAATAATTTTATATATACAGTATATCAACATACTGTATATATGTTTCCCCAGTTTTTCCAACCCCACTCCTTCCCTGGCAACACCCCCTCAATGGAGGTGAGTCCCCACAACGTGGTGGTGTGTCAGGTTTGGGTGTCAACAATGTTGTGTAATCCAAAGGCACACACACACTCAAGGATATAATTTCCACCTGTTCAGCGATTTGTTTTATCGGTGTGAAACAGCAGCTGTTCAGTAATTTAGTCATCCTTGGAATATAAATACCAGAAAGAGACATCAAAGCATCCAGACACACTGATTTTCAGCAGCTCACTTGGACAGAAATCTGACCATGAAGGTAAGTTTGTAACTAACTTTAACTTTCTGTTTGTCTAAATGTTTATAGTTTTAGTACGTTAACAGGTTCAGTAAGATTATTTAAAATATTGTGTGGTGACACAAGTTTCCTACAATTAACTTTTTTCTCATTTAGCCTCCCTGGCTACCTACCACTAACCTACATATATTTTAATTAGACGTGAATTTGTTTCATCTCCTCACAGCAACTCTAAATAATTTTTTTTTTGCATTAAAAGGTAAAATCTTCAGCACCAACTACAGCGGGTCTCCCTGCTCTGGCTGCAGAGGACAAACTCTGAAATGTTCAAATTCTACATCGTGTTTTGAATAAAACTAAATATTAACATCTCCTCTGTTCCAGCTGGTATCCGTCGTCCTCCTCCTCGTAGTTCCACTGTTGACCAGCTGCCAGCAGCTCGTCCTCCCAGTGGACTGCAGTGACATCTATCACCATGACAACAGCCAACCCAGTGGAGCGTACACCATCTACCCCATCGGATCCACGTCTGCTGTCCAGGTACACTTCATCCTCTCTGGGGCGCAGGTCGACCTTCAGACAGTAAAAGTGTTCAACATGTGAAGACAGTGAGATACAACAGACACAAGTGCAGCAGCAGCAGCAGCAGCAGCAGTAGTAGTACTACAGACTGTAGCACACATGGATATATTTAATATTTCCAAATGGATTAAACTGACTAATGAGCGTGTGTGTTTGTGTGTAGGTGTACTGTGACATGGACTCACAACAAGGACGGTGGACGGTGAGTATTTTAACTCAAGTGCCAAATCCGGCTCACCAGTTATCAATTCCAGGACCTGTTCAGACTGATCGAAGGCTTTCCATTAATTCTACCAAGCCAGCTCTGCTGTTACACAATCGATTTAACAGTCAAAGTTAATGTTTGCCTTATGTTCATGTGAGAATACTCAGCTTAATACGATAGTACATAAACTCTAACCTGCCAGAGGTCCACCCAGACAGCTTTAGCAGTGGGGCAGTTGTTGTCTGTTAGCTAAACCATGCTAGTCAGGTTAGCCCCTGGATATATATGGTGAATGCAAATGACAAATCACAGCTGACAAAGCCTCCGATGTTCTCGTTTCCCAGTAAGTTCCAGCAACACTGGACAAAGAGTGGCGCATCGGACTGACATTGTTCAACCAAAGTTGGGTAATGTCACGTCTCTGGATCCACAAACAACCAAACACGCTACCGTTACATCTTTTGCAACGGCATCACCCAAATGTGTCTATTACAGCGCTCAAGCCTCGCTATAATGTTGCCTGACTTGTGCATCAGTGTGTCCATTGTTCCTGACCAGAATAGACTAATCTGGCGGCTGATGTATGAGTTGTCATTCCTGAATATAGGCTTACCACTGGTTCAAACCTTGTTGTCTGGAAACATGAGCTAACCCCCCTCCCCCATCCCATCCCCCCCAGGTGTTCCAGAGAAGGAAGGACGGCTCAGTGAACTTTTACAGGCCCTGGGATCAATACAAGATGGGCTTTGGTAGCGCTATTGGAGAGTACTGGCTCGGTGAGAGATGAAACCAAACTAAGTACAAACAAACTCAGATGTGTGCGATGTGACTTCAGGTTTAGTGATACAATCAGCTCATGTTTCAGTACATTACATGATACAGAGTTTATGATTAGAATTTACAACCACCTCATGAGCTTCTATGTTTATGTTTGTGTTTGTTTTCAGGTCTTGAGAATCTCTTCCACCTGACTCTGAGGAAACAGTACGAGCTGCTGGTGGACATGGAGGACTTCAGTGGAAACAAAGTGTTCGCTCGTTACTCCTCATTCTCCATCGACCCAGAATCCTATGGATACCGACTGCATGTATCTGGGTTCACTGATGGAGGGGCAGGTGAGTTGGTGGTAGCAGAAGTTGTTTTGTGTTTTTCTGATCTTCAGTTTCCGCAGGGAAATGATTTTCACTAGGTGGGCTGACGACGTGTCTCTGCTCTCAGATACTTTTTTCTGTTTTCATCATAGCACTTCAATTCACCATGTATTCATCTCACTATCTGAAAGGCTCAAACTGATATCGTACAGTCTTGTGAAGATTTTATTAGACCATCTCACACAGTGACATGCAATAAACTCACACCATCGCTGTAGTCTTAAATTGCCTTTAGATTTGCCTTATTTTGTTAATTTTGCCAAGACTCTAAGCAGAACATTTTACAGTGTAAAACTCATCTTGTTGGTATACAATGGCGTAATAGAGCCATTGAAGGTAAAAAAATAATAATAATTACGGAGCCGGGGGAGGGGGTAATATTCCGAGAAAAAACTCGGAATTTTCCAGATTAAAGTCGAACATTTACAATAGAAAAAACTCGGAAAAATATGTTTTCTTCAGTGGATGACCTAATCAAATTATAGTTTGCAATCAGATTCATTTAGCAATAAGGAAAGACTTTTTATTTTAGCCCAGAATCACCATATTGTCATAAGCATGTTGCGTTTCACATACACAAGATAGCTGGACCCAAATGCAAGGCTCAGAGATGTCCACCTCTGGTATGAATTTACGAGCTGGGTCAGGCAACACCAGAACAGGAGCTGTAGTGAACAACACTTTTAATCTTTTGCGTTTCTGAGGTCCAACTTGGAAAACACTGTTAGCTCCATGGAGAGGCTTGAAGGCCGAGTTGATCAGAGGGAGAGGATACTTGTTCCTCACCGTGATGTGGTTTAACTCACGATAGTTGATGCATGGCTGCAGTGATTTGTCCTTCTTCCCCACAAAAAGAAGAAACCTGCGCCTACAGGGGATGAAGAGGGACCGATTATTCCAGCTGCCAGGGACTCCTTGATGTACTTTCTCCATGGATTTCTCTTGCGGGGTGTGACAGGTTGTACAATCTGCTAGAGGGAAGAGTGGCCCCCAGAAGGAGATCTATGGCGCAGTCGTGAGGCCGTTGAGGCAAAGACAGCACCGGTCTTTGCTGAATGCCTCCCCCAACTCATGGTACTCTTTGGGAATTGTAGTCAGATCTGGTTATGTTGGTTATTATTGGAAAACACAGGAAAACAAGGAAGAGACTAGCAGGATCATGATGAAGCATCCAGACTTTGAAGAGACATTGCAAGTTAGTATCAAAACTGTTGTCTTATAATCCAGTGAGTCATAACATCACCAACACTAAGTGTGCACAGGGAAACAGTCATAGTCTACCTCCCACGCACACATGCATGAAAGCAACGTCATTCCTTAACCTAATTCATTATAAACACTTCCATACTTTATGGTAAAATGAAAAGTCACTCAAATAGGTTGAGGCTCGAATTTAAGTTTTTTCTCTGAATATTACCCCCCTCCCCCAGCTCTGTAATTATTATTATTGTTATTATTTTTTACCTACAATGGTCCTAATACACTGTCGAATGTTGGCCCTCTCTGATGGACACACTCTGTAATTGTGCCATGGCCATGTCTCCTCTCGTTCATAAACAGCTGCCTCAGCTCAGGTTCTGTACCAACTGCTTTCAAGCACGCTGTGGTCAGACCTCTTCTAAAAAAACCCAACCTTGATCCTGCTGTCCTGTCAAATTTTAGACCTGTGTCCCATTTGCCTTTCCTGTCCAAGGTTTTGGAAAAAATAGTCTTCATTCAGTTAAACTCTTTTCTGGAAAACAATCAAATCTTGAAAAATTCCAGTCTGGCTTCAGAACGCGACACAGCACCGAATCCGTTCTGCTGAAAGTACAGAACGATATTCTCTTGTCCCTTGATGCAAAAAAGCCTGTGCTGCTGGTAATGTTGGACCTTGCTGCAGCGTTTGACATCGTGGACCATTCAGTCCTTCTGAGACGTCTGGCCCAACAGGTTTGCCTTCAGGGAACTGTGCTGCAGTGGTTTAGGTCATATTTAACAGATAGGACATTCTCTGTTATGATTGATGACCTTTCCTCCTCTTCAGCCCCTATGACCTCTGGTGTGCCACAGGGATCCATTTTGGGCCCTGTTCTATTCTCTCTGTACATGCTGCCTTTAGGTTCAGTTATTTCAAGTCACAATGTGTCCTTCCATCTGTATGCAGATGACTTACAAATCTATCTGCCGGTTGTCCCCAATTCTTCTGACAGTCTTGAATCCAGAAACAGATGTTTAGATGACATCAAATTGTGGCTGTCTCAGAACTTTCTCTGTTTGAATGAGGACAAAACAGAATGTATTGTTTTTGGCACATCCAACCTGCCCAGCGTTTCAGCTCCTGGTCTTGTTGTGTTGACCCCCCATTTTAACCACGTTGTGAAAAATTTGGGGGTGAAATTAGACAGCAGTCTAAAATTTGATAAGCAAATTGATTCTGTGGTCAGGGCAAGCTTCTTTCAGCTCCGCCTCCTAGCAAAGGTTAAACCCTTCTTGAGCGGTTGTGACCTGGAGAAAGCCATCCATGCTTTGGTTAGTTCCCACATAGACTACTGTAATGTGCTCTATGTGGGAGTTAACCAAGCTGGTCTTCATCGTTTGCAGCTTGTGCAAAATGCTGCGGCCCACCTGCTCACTAACAGTCGGAAACACGAGCACATCACACCTGTCCTATACTCCCTGCACTGGCTCCCTGTCCAGTTCAGAATTCATTTTAAAATTTTGACATTTGTTTTTAATGCAGACAAAGGCCTCGCACCTTTCTATTTGTGTCAGATTTTGAGCCCTCACCGACCCGGCAGAGCTCTACGATCTGCTGGGCAACATCTGCTGGAGGTCCCCCGGTCTCGGTGCAAACAGTGGGGCGACCGTTCTTTTGCAGTGGCCGGTCCGAAACTCTGGAACTCTCTGCCCATTGACTTACGTTCCATCACTGACCTGCCTTTGTTCAAAGCCAAACTTAAAACCCACTTATTTAGAATAGCTTTTAACACTTAGTGGCCCTGTGACACTTCTCTTTATCTTAATGTTGTAATGTGCTCTGCTGACCTATTTGTACTTTTATTATTATTTGTTATTATCATTTATTATTATTTTTTTAATCTTGTTTTTAATGTTGTACAGAACTTTGGTTCAGTTTCGGTTGTTGGAAGGTGCTATAGAAATAAAGTTTGATTTTGATTTGTAATTGAGACACTGTTTCTAACCTGACCTCAAACCTAGTTTCACATTCTGACATTTACTTATTTATCAGCTGACATCAGATATATTGGCTGGGCTGATTTATTGATCTAGCTCTATTCTGCAGTAATAAACCAGCACTAGTCCCAGTATGTGGACAGATTTTTAGAGTGCCAGCATCGTAGCCATAACAGTAGTTGAAGTAGTAGTCCCAGTTGTATTAGTATCATTGTCAGGATTCATCACTGTGATTCATGCTGTGTTTCTGTAGGAGACTCCTTGAGTTTTCACAACGGACAGAAGTTCTCTACCTTCGACAAAGACCAGGACTCCTCGTCTGGCAACTGTGCCAGATCATACCTGGGGGCGTTCTGGTACAATAATTGTCACCATGCAAACCCAAACGGGGTTTATCGTTGGGGGGCTGACGCGACTCTCTTTGCTGTTGGAGTGGACTGGTACCATTGGAAGGGTAATGACTACTCTCTGAAGGCCATCAGCATGAAGATCCGTCCTGTGCAGTAAATCTCCAGGACCAACATACAGCAGAATATCAGCTGATGATTTGTTTCTCTTTTCACTCTCACTTATCTAGAACATAATCTCACATGTTTATATGGAGTCTGATAAAGTGTTGATAATTTATAGAACAGAAAAAGATAAAGAAAACACATAAATAATAAAAGCAAATGTTTCGAAAAATTAAAGAAGAGAAAAAGAAAAGCCAGTCAACATGTAAAATGGTCGAAGTAAATATTTCCATCTAAAATAAAAGTCAGAGTTTGATTGTGTGGGTGAGCAGCTGCTGGCTGTAAAGAGAAATGATTCTCTGCTGGTTAAGATATTGCCTTCAGTCCGCTGGCTGCAGCTAAACACACTCTCAGCTTTAAAGTCAAACTAACTAGTTTCAACATAACGTTTGGTGGAGGCTTGAATCTTTATCTGCTGCACAGTGACAATAAATGAGAAGCTGAGCAGAAAGCTGATGTGATGTCTTCACTTTGTCTCCTGTGTCTATATATAATATAGACACAGTTATATTTTAACTGCAAGTCTACAATTTCTTCTTCTTATTATTATTGTTACCTTATCTTTCTGATCTGTATATATTTTAATATCACATTTCTTCTGTTTATGTATGTTTTAATTTTACACGTGCTTTGGCAATGTTAACATCTGTTTTCCATGCCAGTAAAGCCCAATTGAATTGAATTGAATTGAGAGAGACAGCATGCAGTAGCACAATGCAAATTCCACATAGAATTTTAAAATAATAATATTGTAATGGTATTGGCAATATTACTATTAATAAAATAATAATAGCAATAATAATGAGAATAATAGTAATAAGATTAATAATTAATAATAAAAAGCTTGACTCAGCAGCCTCAGATTTTCAGGCAGGGAGTTTAGAGCTGAGGGGTCCTGAAAGTTAAACCAGGTCTCCTTTAGTCCTGAAGCAGAACTCAGGAACAGCTAGAGTCCTGCCCGAGGATCTGAGCCTGCACTCTGGGCCATAGGGGATGAGCAAGTCATACAACTGGGAGCTAAACCATAAAGTGCTTTAAACCTGATCAGTAAAATCTTAAAATCAACTCTAAAACTAACTGGTGACCAGTGAAGAGGCTGAAACAGGCTGAAGTGATCTGGTCTTCTAGTGCTTGATAAAACCCAGTGGCTGCGTTTTGTATCAGCTGAAGGAGTGAGGTCGTTTTGTGGCTTTAACCCTGAATATAATTAATTACAATAATCTAACTGAGATGATATAAAAGTATGCCTCGAGATCAGGCTGGGAGAGAAAATACCTGATTTTTGAGATGCTTGGATGACTTTCGTAACTTGTTTTTCAAATGAAATGTAACTGTTGAATATTACACCCAGGTTTATGGCTGCAGGTTTGACATTTGTGGACTGGGAACCGGGATATTTTTGTAAAATTGGGATAGACTTTGGAAGACCGAAAAGAATGATTTCAGAAAATTGCTTTCTTCACTGGTCCATGTTTACAATAGTACTGAATTTTGTGTTTATGTATGATATATCCCAGTGGCAGCATGTATTACACAGAACAACTGGGGGCCCACAGAAGACTAGGCATCACCGACCACTACCGGAAAAGTTCTGTTTGATTGATTCTAACAATAATAATAATAATAATAATAAAAATGTACTTATAGAGCACTTATCAAAACAAAATACAAAGTGCTTCACAACAAGAGAAATAAAATACCACAGTGATTGACGAAATATGGATACAGTGGGTACGGAAAGTATTCAGACCCCTTTAAATTTTTCACTCTTTGTTTCAATGCAGCCATTTGCTAAAATCAAAAAAGTTCATTTTATTTCTCATTAATGTACACTCAGCACCCCATCTTGACAGAAAAAAACAGAACTGTAGACATTTATGCAAATTTATTAAAAAAAGAAAAACTGAAATATCACATGGTCATAAGTATTCAGACCCTTAACTCAGTATTGAGTTAGAAGCACCCTTTTGAGCTAGTACAGCCACGAGTCTTCTTGGGAATGATGCAACGAGTTTTCCACACCTGGATTTGGGGATCCTCTGCCATTCTTCCTTGCAGATCCTTTCCAGTTCCGTCAGGTTGGATGGTGAACGTTGGTGGACAGCCATTTTCAGGTCTCTCCAGAGATGCTCAATTGGGTTTAAGTCAGGGCTCTGGCTGGGCCAGTCAAGAATGGTCACAGAGTTGTTCCGAAGCCACTCCTTTGTTATTTTAGCTGTGTGCTTAGGGTCGTTGTCTTGTTGGAAGGTGAACCTTCGGCCCAATCTGAGGTCCTGAGCACTCTGGAAGAGGTTTTCTTCCAGGATCTCTCTGTACTTGGCCGCATTCATCTTTCCTTCAATTGCAACCAGTCGTCCTGTCCCTGCAGCTGAAAAACACCCCCATAGCATGATGCTGCCACCACCATGTTTCACTGTTGGGATTGTATTGGGCAGGTAATGAGCAGTGCCTGGTTTTCTCCACACATACTGCTTAGAATTAACGCCAAAAAGTTCAATCTTGGTCTCATCAGACCAGATGATTATTTCTCATAGTCTGGGAGTCCTTCATGTGTTTTTTGGCAAACTCTATGCAGGCTTTCATATGTCTTGCACTGAGAAGAGGCTTCCGTCGGGCCACTCTGCCATAAAGCCCGACTGGTGGAAGGCTGCAGTGATAGTTGACTTTCTGGAAATGTGGATTGTAATTGGATTTAGTGACCAGCTGTTTTAGGAAATGCTGAACCTTTTTTTAAAATGAAACTATATATTTGTGAGGTGTTTTTAAAGATTTACGTCTTCAGCAGGAACCAATGGGCTCGGAGCTGAGAGCCACAGACAGGAAGTCAGACAGTACTGAGAGACGGACCGACATGTTGTTGGTTTGAGTCTGAACATGATATTTGTTGCTAAAACAAACATATTGAATGAAACCAGCTGTATTCTTTAAAACCCCTATGTGTACTTTTATAAGTTTATGTTTGTGGTACAAACTGGTGCAGTTTTAGAGTTATATTTAGCCAATTGTCGTCTGACACAGTGTGTTCTGGATACTGCCACCGGATGGCACCAAAGTCAATTTTAAATGAATGATTAAAAGAAATGAAAGATGTTCAGTCTTTTGCCACAGTAGCAGTGAGGCATCAGGGACGGCAAAGTCTGTCCACCACTTTGGTCCCGACTGAAATATCTCAACAACTATTGGATGGATTGCCACAAACTTTTGTTCAGACATTCATGTTCCCCTCAGGATGAATTGTAATAACTTGTGTTAGCGTGTTAGCATGCTAACAAACTAACATGGTAAACATTATAGTTGCTATACATTAACATGTTAGCCTTTTCATTGTGAGCATGTTAGCATGCTGATGTTAGCATTTAGCTCAAAGCACCGGTGTGTCTAAATATGTGTCTAGCATAGCTTTTAGTTTATAAGGAAATCATGACACACCTAAATACGAACACATAACCACCTATACACAAAAAAATATACTCTGGCATCAAAAATAAGCTGACTAAACATTTACTGTGATGGGTTGTCTCTTTTCAGGTTGACTTCTATTGCAATTAACTGTTTGGAAGGAATTAAAAACTAATGATTTCAAAAATGATTAGCAGGGATGTGAATAATACAAATTTGTAGTGAGCTAAAACATGACAGAGTAGCTGTATGGTCCTTTAAAACTAACAGTTATCCTTCTCTATTGTCCTGTCAGCTCTGGAAGCGACCCTTCCTCCGAGTCCAGAGCCTCAGCACAAACCTTACCTGATCGGAGTGGGCCGAGCCGACTGCACCGGGCCACCAGCTGAAATCCCTCTGGTCAGTACCAAAACACACACCGGACACTGATGCTGCCTCCAAGGTCTCCAGCCACACTGCTTCTTCCATGTTCAGAAGTCATGAGTACAACTCAAAGTTCAGCTGTTCAACCACTGCTCTATATAAGTGTTCAAGGTATTAAACTGCAGGTACCCGTAGCAACAGTATTGATGCTTCAGGCTCTCTTGGCAGTTAACTGATTGATGAAACTAAGCTAACCATGGTAGAAAAGGTTTCAGTCGTAGTCATCTGGACAACCGTTTACCACAGTGTATTAACACCATGGTCAAGCCAATCATATGCTAATCAGGTACTTAACAGTGATGAGGGAGGTGCAGCCAGTAGTCCAGATGACTACGACTGAAACCTTTTCTACGATGGAACACTCCTGGATGAATGAGGGACTACACCGTCTGAGCTAACCATGGGTAAAATGACTACAAATGTGTGTGTGCGCATGCGCCAGCCCGGATGCTGCCCGTTGCCGTAGCTCCGTCTCGTAGTCTTACTTTTTCCAACTTTTAACTTTCCTTTTTCTTCCAAACTTGAGTAACTTGTGTGTAAGTGTAATTTAAACTACGCTCTTTACGAAAATGAGGGTAGAAAGTGTTTTAGTACCTTTTTTCGCCGTGGAACTTTTTCCTCTGCAACTCGGTCAGGGCACCGCTGCAACTGTTTGGCCACATTGTTTACACCAGGGAACAGCTGATTGCGCTGAAGCCGAGCGGCATGGCGCCCAGGACAACCGATGTCCCCACTGAGATCTGGAGGAGGACACACCGAGGATGCAGAGGTGGAACGAAGCAGCGAGGGAAGAGAGAGGGGTGCAGACAAAAGAGACTTAAGAATAAGAGATTTAAGCCGTGTCTGCCTTCTCTCGTCATGGGCAACGTGAGATCACTGGCGAATAAAATGGACGAGCTAACGGCGTTAGCCCGGAGTCAGACGGAGTCCCGTGAGTGTAGTTTGATGTGCTTCTCTGAGACATGGCTACACCAGGATATCTCGGACCATAACGTTTCCATCGACGGCTTTCAGACTGTTCGGGCCGATAGGGATCACACCGGGAGTGGTAAGCGGAAAGGTGGCGGTGGGCTTGCTGTTCTGGTTAACAACAGATGGTGTAACCCTGGTCACGTTACCATCAAGCAGAGTATCTGTAGCCCGGACATTGAACTGTTAGCTGTGGGACTCCGGCCATATTATCTGCCACGTGAATTTTCACATGCCATTATTGTGGCTGTTTACATCCCCCCCTCTGCTAACCCGGCATCGGCCTGCAACGCCATTCACACCTCCATAGCACATCTCCAGACTCAACACCCGAGTGCACTCATATTAATCTCGGGTGACTTCAACCATGTCAGTGTTTCAACAATACTGACTAATTTCACCCAGTATGTGAGCTGTCCTACTAGAGAGGAGAGGACACTGGACCTGCTGTATGCTAACATTAAGGACGCATACAGCTCTTCCCCCCTCCCCCCTCTGGGTAGGTCAGACCACAACCTGGTTTATCTTAAACCCTGCTATGTGCCTCTGGTTACCACAAGGACAGCGAGGAGATGGTCGGAGGAGGCCTATGAGACACTGCAGGAATGTTTTGAGGTGACAAACTGGGATGCACTCTGTGAGCCTCATGGAGAGGACATTGATGGGCTCACTGAGTGCATCACTGGCTACATTAACTTCTGTGTGGACTGCAATGGCTCAACTAAGATGGTCCATTGTTATCCAAATAACAAACCCTGGGTAACAAAGGACATCAAAGACATCCTGAATGCCAAGAGGAGGGCCTTTACTAATGGTAATAGGGAGGAGGTGAGGGCAATCCAGGCAGACCTGAAGGTGAAAATCAGGGAGGCCAAGGAGAGGTACAGGAGGAAACTGGAGTGGAAAGTCCAGCAGAACAACATGAGGGAGGTCTGGAGCGGCATGAAGACCATCACTGGCTTCAGACCGACTGGCAGCAGAGGAGTTGAAGGCAGCTTGGACAGGGCCAACAAACTTAATCTGTTCTTTAACAGATTTGACACACCGGCTCCTGCTCATCCCCCTCTAACTCAGCTGCTGTCGGCCCTCAAGCCCCTCTGAGTACTCTGCTCCCCCCTCCCCATCAGGCTAACGGCCCTCTTCAGACTAATGACTCCCCCCCTCCCCCGCCTGTAACCTCTGCTGTGTGCCTGACTGCTGACCAGGTGAGAGGACAGCTGATGAAACTCCACTCAAACAAGGCTGCAGGCCCCGATGGCGTTAGCCCCGGGGTGCTAAAAGCCTGTGCCCCCCAGCTATGTGGAGTCCTTCAACACGTCTTCAACCTGAGCCTGAGTCTTCAAAGGGTCCCTGTTCTGTGGAAGACATCTTGCCTCGTTCCTGTGCCGAAGACGCCGCGTCCCAGTGGCTCCAAGGACTACAGACCGGTGGCACTGACCTCCCACATAATGAAGACCATGGAGAGACTAGTGCTGAAACAGCTGCGGCCCATGGTCAGACCCCTCCTGGACCCCCTTCAGTTCGCCTACCAGCCCCAACTGGGAGTTGAGGACGCCATCATCTTCCTGCCTAACCGCATCCACACCCACCTGGACAAGCCGGCAAGCACGGTGAGGATCATGTTTTTTGACTTCTCCAGTGCTTTCAACACCATCCGGCCAGCCCTGCTGGGTGAGAAACTGGCAGCAATGCAGGTGGAGGCCCCCCTTGTATCCTGGATCGTGGACTACCTGACTGGCAGACCAGAGCACGTGCGCCTGCAGCACTGTGTGTCGGACAGCGTGGTCAGCAACACTGGGGCCCCTCAGGGGACTGTCCTCTCTCCATTCCTCTTCACCATCTACACCACGGACTTCAGCTACCACACAGAGTCCTGCCACCTTCAGAAGTTTTCTGATGACTCTGCTGTGGTGGGATGTATCAGTGGTGGTGATGAGTCTGAGTACAGGGCTGTGGTGGGGAACTTTGTCTCAGGGTGCAAGCAGAACCTTCTGCAGCTCAATGTGACAAAGTCTAAGGAGCTGGTTGTGGATCTACGGAGGGCCAAGGCACCAGTGACCCCGGTTTCCATCCAGGGGGTCAGTGTGGACATTGTAGAGGATTACAAGTACCTGGGAGTACACATGGACAATCAACTGGACTGGGCTAAGAACACTCAAGCTCTGTACAGGAAGGGCCAGAGCCGCCTCTATTTCCTGAGGAGGCTGAGGTCCTTCAACATCTGCCGGACAATGCTGAAGATGTTTTATGAGTCTGTGGTGGCCAGTGCTATCCTGTATGCTGTTGCATGCTGGGGCAGCAGGCTGAGGGTAGCGGACGCCAACAGACTCAACAAACTGATCCGTAAGGCCGGTGGCATTGTGGGGGTGGAGCTGGACTCTCTGGCAGTGGTGTCAGAGAGGAGGATGCTGGCCAAACTACACGCCATCTTGGACAGTGTCTCCCACCCGCTCCATGACGTGCTGGTCAAACAAAGGAGCACCTTCAGTGGAAGACTCATCCCACTAAAAAGCACCACTGAGTGCCACAGGAAGTCATTCCTGCCTGTGGCCATCAGACTCTTTAACTCCTCCCTCTAAGTGTCAGTCTGTATGACCCTAAGTCACTAAACTGGACATTGATCATTAACATCTCTGCAATACTTGAATAATTGTGCAATATTCTGTGTATTACCTCCATTACTGCTGTGCAATATCTTAATAATCTCAATAAGCTACACTTAACTCAACAGTACTTGCACCACTACTTATTACTTATATTATTACATTGTATTATTTTACTGTATCATCATCAACCAGTAAACCCACTTGGTACCTCACACTTATTTTATCTTATACTTATACCCACCTCGTACTTAATTTATTTTCTGACCTGTTTTTATAGTGTATTGTATTATATTGTTTGCTAGTACTTTCTCCTGTGTGCACTGACGTAAAGGCGAGCTACTGTAACAAAGCGTTTCCCTTCGGGGATCAATAAAGTATTTCTGATTCTGATTCTGAAATTTTAAAACATGGAGGAAGATTTAAATGCAGACGACCTTTGTTCCTGTGTTCAGTGGACATGGAATAAGAGACAGTAACAGACTTGCAGGTGTCCACATAAAGGTAATAACAACTTGCAGGTGTCCACTTAGAGATAATAACAACTTCCAGGTGTTTAAAGACTCACAGGTGTCAGCATAAATACAATAGCAACTCCCGCCCACGTAGAGATAAAAATTACTCTTAAAGTTGGCCCTAACTGGACCTGATTCTCAGCACCAAATCTTACAAAGTCTGCACTGTAAAACCTAAACTGATCTTGAAATCAGGTATGGGATTGAGCCGGCGCATATTTGGTCCTCTGGTACCAGATCACAGCAAGTTGCACAGCAGCAGCTGGACTCAACCTGAGAACCTGAGACTTTTTAGCCAGTCACATGAGCTGTTAACATCAGCCAGTTCATTGCTCGTCCAATGTCAATCCTTTTTCATCATTCTGATGGATTCATTTGTCATCCGTCATTGCATACAAGATCTGATCCTGATTTCAGATTCTTGTTTTCAGAGTATAGCCACCCCCCTCGTACCATGACTTTCTGTTTAGGAATATCAGAAATACTTTATTGATCCAGAGGGGAAACTCTTTTAATATCAAACTTTGTCACCAGAATATAGACTTGGCCTGATGTCACATGATGCTGTATTAATAATTGTAAACCTTTGTTTCCAGAGTATAGACATATCCCAGAATAACTGTAAAGCTGCGTTTTTGTTTCCAGAGTATAGATATAGCCCATAGCACCATGAGGCCAGGCAGGATTTACAGGAGCAGAGGAGAGCTGGACGACAGCAGCCTGAACAGAAGTCCTCAGTCCTACCTGAACAACCCTGAGGACGAGAGACACAGGTACACAGTGACAGAGAGAGAGAGAGAGAGAAGGACTGTATTAATATTGTTAGTAAACTTAAGGTTTAGATTTATAAATGCATCCATGTAAATATTATTTATGTAATAACTTGACTGTTTTTGGAGATTTATCCTCAGCGTTTGCTTTATGTATGTTTATGTATATGATATGTTTGTAATGTTGTATCATATACAGATTCACATGAATGTAAATACATATTTTTATTTGTACTCGAGGGAGAAAACTGATTCCTATATTTTCTTTCCAATATGTAAAGACATTATTGATTAGTATTCTTATTGATCCTTTCAGATATAAGTGGAACACAGATAAACAGGTGTTGGTGCTCAAGTTCACTGATCTGGATGGAGATGGTCTCTCTGCCTGCCTGTCTGCCTGTCTGCCTGTCTGTCTGCCTGTCTTCCTGTCTGTCTCTCTGTCTGTCTGCCTGTCTTCCTGTCTGTCTGTGTCTATGTCTGTCTCCCTGTCTGTCTGCCTGTCTGCCTGTCTGTCTCTCTGTCTGTCTGCCTGTAAGTCTGCCAGTCTTCCTGTCTGTCTCTCTGTCTCTCTGACTGTCTGTCTGCCTGTCTTCCTGTCTGTCTCTCTGTCTGTCTGCCTGTAAGTCTGCCAGTCTTCCTGTCTGTCTCTCTGTCTGTCTGTCTGTCTTCCTGTCTGTCTCTCTGTCTCTCTGCCTGTCTGTCTGCCTGTCTTCCTGTCTGTCTGTCTCTCTGTCTGTCTGTCTTCTTGTCTGTCTGTCTGCCTGTCTTCCTGTCTGTCTCTCTGTCTGTCTGTCTGTCTGTCTGTCTGTCTGCCTGTCTGTCTCTCTGCCTGTCTTCCTGTCTGTCTGTCTGTCTGTCTGTCTGTCTGCCTGTTCAAAGTCTTTATTGATAAAGTCTTATCTGTCTGTCTGTCAGGATGGACACAGAAATACTTTTCACATGTGATCTGCTGCGTTTAAACTGCAGAAGTCCCGATCAAGTTTTTTGAATGAAAGTTTAACTGGAGAACGTGACTCCTGAAACTGACGTGAGATCATCTATAGAGAAGATGTCTCACTCTCACACAAACCAACAAGTTTCCTTTTGTTCTGTCACCAGTTTTTTTAATAAAAGTTGTATATGTACGAGTACAGATATTGACGTATTTTACTCTGATGATACTCGTACATTAAAATGATGATAAAAGTACAATATCTGCACCGGATACTCGTTTCAGTCACCTCAACACTGTAGAGCCGACTGTCATTAATGAGATCAGCGCTGCAGCACAAGCAGGCTGAGGTGGACAAAACACAGTAAAGAAACGATCGGAATTTGGTCGGATCCATTTAAATATTCCTGCATCGGTCCCGATACTGAATAATACTTAATTAGTCACAAGTTAAAAATAAGAAAATGTGACTTTTAAGTTCTTTGAAATGAAAGTAAAAAGTCCTCACAAATGTTGTATTAACTACATTGTGGGGACGTCAAACCTGTTCCCACAGTGCATTATGGGGACTCACATTTCTTATGGGGACTCACCGTGTCCCCACAAGGTACTCTTTTTATTTTAAGGTTAGGACTTGGTTTTTGTTTGAGGTTATGAGAATAAGTCAGTACAGTGAATGTGCTTGTGTTGCTGCCCCCTGCAGGAGCTGTATGCTAACGCAGTCGAAGAGGTGACTTGCTTCCTTCACTCTGCCCATCAGTGGGTCAACATGACGGATGTTACTATTCAGATCAACGACACACACACAGTCAGTAACACACACACACACACACAGAGAATATACACATTACATGTGAGGTCGTGGTTCTAGGTTCTGCCTTGTGTTTCTACTGTGTTTTACAAACCAGAATGTTTTGGATACATGTCGTTGAAATGTCAACACAGCTTTATATAAACACCACACTCTGAGACAATAATTATTCTGCAGTCTGATGTCAGTCGAAACAGTAATCACACTGCTATCCTGCCATGTACACATCCAGTCGTCTGACGGGGAGAAATGCACGCAGATGTGACAGGGCTGGCCGATATATCAAATTCAGTTTGTTGTGCATGATGTGTGAAAAATTGTGACAATCGCGTTATTACAACGTGCACAAAAACTTTATTTTCAGTCTGAAAGTAACGTAGCTGCTACATTAGCTGTGAGTCCCAACAGTCCTGCAAACTGTGACATGAATCAACTTCATGAACACCAGCTGCATTTATGACTCCAGGTCACATCAGTCTGTCGCTACCTGTTCGGTAGCTAACGCTAGCTAGCAGCTGTATGCAGATATCAGACTGAAACGGTAACAGATGAATCAGTGTTGGGACTTCTCTGCGCTTACAGCGTAAGGGCCCCCAGGCCCCTTGGCGTTTAAAGAGCTGACCACTAGGGCCCCTCGGTGCTTACAGTGCATGCTTACAATGAGAGCCTCTCACAGTTCAGTGCTTCTGCACAGCTGAGCCACCGGTTGGCTCGATACAATATGCTGTCGGTTGATTCTGTGCAGCAGGACAGTCTGACGGGCGTCATGGCAGGCTGTGCGTTATTTGACTTTCCGTAACTAGCTAGCGCTTTATTTTAGCTAGCTGCCCGTGTGATTCAGCTTGTTAACAGAAATTACAACCAAATTAGGGGCACACAGAGGGGTATAAGATAAATGAATAAATGTTAAAACAGCATGCCGCAGTCATGATGCCTAAATCAAAGCTACTAGCAACTAACAACAGTTCTGAAGCAGTAGAGGGCCTCCAAAAGACCTGCCCAGGGGCCTCAGGGGCCATGATCCGGCCCTGGTTTTGAGATCTTTTTTTGGGGGGGGTCTCGCTTTTTTATAAACAGGTATAACATTCAGCCGCCTTCATTCGCCAGAATTTGTGACCGTTTTCTCCATGACACCAGCCTGAAGCTGTTTCATGTGTCCTCTCTTTGTCATCACACAGAGATGCTGAGGCACAAAACAAGAAGTCCGCTGACTTTACCTGGCTGACTTTACCTGGCTCCCTCCTCCCGCGGCCCCACCACCGACAAATCTCAAACTTCCTCCATCTTCATCGTCCTTTTCACGGCAGAACCGCCTCCAGCTCCACCATCCTTCTGTGTGACTGAGTGAACCGCTACTGGAAGCCGCTTTTGTGGCACAGAAACCGATTTGAAGCTGTTCCTGCTCCAGTTAGCTAACAGAGTAATGACATCAGCATACAGCAGCGTAAACTCTCAAATGATCCTCCAGTTCATAATAATCTCCATGAAGGAGGATTTCTTACAGGACTGTTGGACAAGACCGATTTGGTTTTGGTGTCTAAGAAATGGACATGTTCATCAGTGGTCCTTTCTGGATGGATCCAGCAGGTTTACTTAGTATTACTACAGTTTGTTATGTGGGTGAATCTGGGCAGACAGTCGAGGCAGAACGTGACAGTTCAATGATTTAATGCTGAACTGAAGGTATATTTAAGCTTACAGGCAGGTACAGGTAGGCAGATTACAGAAAGCAGCATACAGGGTAACATAAGTGTGGAGGAGGGTATGGGTAGCTGTAAGCTGCAGAGGGAGAGGTGGGGGAGTTGCTCAGGTGAGCAGCATCAAGGAGAGATAATTGGCACTCTCTTTAAATACAGTAGCATGCTGGACACAAGGGAGGAGAGAAGGAGAGGCGGTTGGAGAGAGGACGGATGCAGAGAAAGAGCGTGTGGACAGAAAATAAATAAATAAAGAAAGAACATACAGTGAAACCCTGGTCTCAGCGTGGTGTCTCAGGGCCAAGAGGAACTCACGGTAGCACAATTATGCTACAACTGGCGCCCAACGTAACAACGTAAGCTTCTGAGATAACCATGATGGATCTGCAGCAAGTGCAGCCGGTGGCGATGCTGACCCAGATGCTGGGTGAAATCGCGGCGATGCACCAGGAGCAGGCGGCGGTGAATAGGCAGCAGCTGGAAAGGATGCAGGAACAGGCAGATAAGCAGACCCAGCTGCTGGCAAGCCTGGTGTCCCAGCCGGGGGCCGCACCACTCCCCACTACTCGCCCTCTCCGGCATCACCCTCCACAAGATGTCAGCGGCGGATGACCCCCAGTCATTCCTGGAAATGCTCGAGGCGACGGCAGTGGCATGTGGATGGCCAGCGACAGAGTGGTCTGTTTGGCTGCTGCCACTGCTCTCCGGGGAAGCGCAGACAGCGGCGTTCGGACTCCCGGCCGCCGCGCGGCGGAGCTTCCCTGATGTGAGGAGGGCCGTGCTAGATCGGCTGGGATTCTCCAGCGAAGATCACCGCCGCCGGTTCCGGAGCATGAGGCTGGGGCCCGCTTATCGCCCGTTCGTCTACGCACAGCAACTGAGAGATGCAGCGATGAGGTGGCTGCAGCCAGGGGAATCCTTGTGAAGGGGTTCCCTACTGGGGTGGCCGAGTGGGTGAAGTGCCACCACCCTGTGGATCTGACGGCGGCAGTCACACTGGCAGAGGATTACCTGGCTTTACACCCCCAAAGCCAGACACCGCAGGACCACCGCCTGGAGGTGGCCCGGCCAACACCAGCACCGCGGAGAAGGGGCATGGGGCCGCTGCAAGGGCCACCTGCAAGTCCCAGCCCCATGCCACGCGCTAACCCTCTCTCTTCTCCCTCTCTCTCCCAGGGACCAGCTGCTACAGTTGCGGCTCACAATCTGCAGGGGGATCCTCGAACGCTGGGGCAGGAGTGCTGGAGGTGTGGGCAGCCCGGACACTGCCAACGTGACTGCCCACTCATGGAGGTCGGACAAGTGATTCGGGTTGCCGGCTCTCCAACACCCTCCCCTGGCCCAGGGGCGACATACTGTGTTCCGGTAAGAATCCAAGGGGGTATACGGGAACCAGAACCTGGTTCAACCCGGGGCTTTGGTGGAGGCTTGCTGGGTGGATATTAAGTGTGTACATGGGGATATTCACAGACACCCTGTAGTGCCGGTGGAAATTAGACATCACGGGAGAAAGTTTAGTGTTAAGGCAGCGGTTAGTTCCTGCCTGGCGCACCCCCTGATTTTGGGTACAGGTTGGCTTGGGTTTGATAGGCTAGTTAAGCACTGTGTGGGGGTGCGTGCACGACCGTCAGGGACATGGGATGTGTGTGCTGTGCTTAGTGGTGACGCGAGGTTGTCTGATGCTGCAGACGGGGAGGAGGAACCGGCTGCGCCTCCACAGGAGACGCCACAGGCTCCTGTGTTACCCTCCACGGAAGATTTTCCACTGGAGCAGTCTCGTGACGTCACTCTACGCTTTGCCTTCGACCAAGTCATATCCACACTTTTCAGTGATCAGGGACAGACTGTACAGAGTGAGTCGTGACACTCAGACAGGGGAAGAATTAACGCAATTGTTGGTACCAAAAAGCCGTTGGGAAACAGTTTTCCAGGCGGCTCATTACAACCTGATGGCCGGGCATATAGGGTGTAATAAAACACTAGACCGGATAATGGCCCGATTCTATTGGCCTTGGATTTTGGGAGATGTTCGCCGTTGGTGTGCGTCTTGTCCCGAATGTCAGATGGTTAACCAACCAGCCATCCCTAGAGCGCCTTTGCGCCCATTATCATTGATGGAGGTCCCATTTGAACGCCTAGGTATGGACCTCATTGGGTCATTTTACCGGAGCGCACGTGGATATCGCTTTGTGCTAGTGTTAGTGGACTATGCAACTCGATATCCCGAAGCAGTGCCATTGCGCACAATCTCGGCAAAGAGTGTGGCGCAGGCAGTGTTTCAGGTCATCTCTCGAGTCGAGATCCCGAAAGAGATCCTGACTGACCAGGGCACCTCATTCATGTCACGCACACTGAGAGAACTTTACGGATTATTGGGCATCAAGTCGATTCGAACCAGTGTATACCACCCTCAGACGGACGGGCTCGTTGAGCGTCTGAACAAAACTTTGAAGTCCATGATCCGTAAATTTGTGCACGAGGATGAGCGCAATTGGGATAGGTGGCTAGATCCTCTGTTGTTCGCAGTGCGGGAGGTTGCCCCAGGCCTCCACGGGATTTTCTCCCTTTGAGCTGCTGTTTGGCAGAAACCCACGGGGGTCCTGGACCTAGTTAGAGAAAACTAGGAGGAGGGTCCAAGCCCCAGTAAAAACGAAGTTCAGCACGTCCTGGACCTGAGAGCAAAACTCCACACGTTAGGGCAGTTGTCACGGGAGAATTTGCTCCATGCTCAGGAGCGTCAACAACGCCTGTACAACAGAGGGGCTAGATTAAGACAATTCACGCCGGGAGATAAAGTGCTTGTATTACTCCCTTCGTCCAGCTCCAAATTACTCGCAAGGTGGCAAGGACCCTTTGTGGTCACACGGTGTGTGGGCGACGTGGACTATGAGGTTGTGTGGTCGGATAGGGGAGGGGCAACGCAGATCTATCACCTCAACCTCCTAAAAGCATGGAGAGAGGCAGAGCCTGTTGCTCTGGTGACGACGGTGGGTGAGAGAGATGAGTTCGGGCCTGAGGTTTCAAAATCGACCAGTGCCACCTCGCTGCCTTTTGACAACCATCTCACACTGTCCCAGAGAACAGACGTTGCCGAGTTGCAAGGGTGTTTTGACGATGTGTTCTCCCCCCTTCCGGGTCGCACCAACCTCGTAGAGCATCACATTGAGACTCACCCGGGAGTGACAGTGCATTCACGGCCCTGCCGGTTGCCTGAGCACAAACGGAAAATGGTGCAGGAAGAATTAAAGGCCATGCTGAAGATAGGGGTAATAGAAGAGTCCAACAGTGCCTGGTGTAGCCCCATCGTTCTTGTAGGAAAGAAGGATGGGACCATACGGTTCTGTGTGGACTACCGCAAAGTAAATTAAGTGTCACGATTTGATGCTAATCCAATGCCTCGGGTCGACAAGCTCCTGGATCGGTTGGGCACTGCTCGTTTTTTCACGACGCTGGACTTGACCAAGGGCTACTGGCAGATTCCCTTGACTCCAGAGTCTAAGGGAAAGACGGCCTTCTCCACTCCGTATGGGTTGTACCAATTTACCACACTTCCGTTCGGGTTGTTTGGGGCGCCGGCCACCTTCCAACGCCTCATGGACAGAGTACTGCATCCGCACGCTGCATATGCAGCCGCCTACCTAGATGTTATCATCTACAGTGACAGCTGGGCGGAGCATGTGCGGCGGGTGGCTGTGGTGCTCGGGTCATTGAGGCAGGCCGGTCTCACCGCCAACCCGAAGAAGTGTGCGGTTGGACGGAGGACGGTACGGTACCTGGGGTACCACTTGGGCGGAGGGCAGGTGCGCCCCCAGGTAGACAAGACGACTGCGATTGCCGCCTGCCCAAAGCCCAAGTCAAAAAAAGAGGTGAGGCGGTTCCTGGGGCTGGCCGGCTATTACCGGCAATTCATTCCCAACTTCGCAGAGCTGACCAGTCCTTTGACCGATCTCACCCGGAAACATGATGGTGGTGGAATGTAACTAAGTATATTTACTAGTAGTAGTAAATATAATAGTACAGTACTTATATACAAATTTGAGGTACTTGTACTTGAGTATTTCCATTTTACTACTTTCAGTACACTTTTAATACTTTCAGTACATTATGCCAATGTTATTATTATTATTATTATTATACTATAGTATAATATAACATAGTATTATATTATAGTACATTAAGTTATATTTTAAATTTGGGGCTTTTACTTGTAATGGAGTATTTTCACAACTAAGTGCCTAACCTTAACCTAATTGCAACCGGAACCCTAAGTCTTAACCCTCAAAAAGCCGTCTCTACCTGTGGGGGACCTCAGTTTGTGTCCCCACGATGACACAAGTCCCCACAGGTTAGTGTGCATTCAAGTCCCCACTGGGATATAAGAACATGAAACACACACACACACACACACCAGTCTTATCGGTGTGAAGCAGCAGCTGCGCTGACCTTTGTGTGCTCTTTGGTTCAATTAATAATGTTTTCTGAAGCTCAGAACACTTTATGCTTTATGTCTCTGCAGAACATGTACAACATGTGCTTCGAGCTAAATGCTAACATCAGCATGCTAACATGCTCACAGAGACAATGCTAACAAGCTGATGTTTAGCAGGGGTAATGTTTACCATGTTCACCATCTTAGTTTAGCGTGTTAGCATGCTACTCACGTGGGCTTCAGTTCAAGTGAGACAGGTGTGACCTCACTGAACTCTGTACTAATGTGTGTGTGTGCGTGCACACTCACACATACACACACAAACTTGTACTCCTTATTGGGACTTTTTATTTACTGCAGTCACTCCCTCACCCCTGACCTTAACTATCACAACTACATGACTAATATAAAGCTAATGCTAACCTAATGCTGACCTTAACCCTCGTTTATTTTGTGATGCTTTCACTACATCCTTTTAAATGCACCCTGGGAGTCGTAGCTGACTTCTCTCCTTCAGTTTTTATGTCCACATCCTTCTTGTAGCTTTGACTTTTATCAAAGAACCAGATTTTGTTTTAAACACAGCTGTTCATCTTTTGAATTTCATGCTGATCCGAACCTTAAAGAGCTCCAACTGTGAGTCCTGTAACATTAACTATGAGAAAAATAAATGGGAGTTAATCAGAGCATTTCCATGACCATGCTATATATGTTTTCTATTGCATTCCTGTCTGAAAGTAGAGGTGACGAAGTGTCATAAATATGCTGATGCATATGGTTCTCCTAAATACACCCGTGATACGATGTTCAGCTAGAGCTTCGACAAACTGGTCAGCCATGACTGTTTTGAGTGGAAGTGAACCCAAACAGAAGGAGTCAGCTTTCACACTTCACAACTCGATGTAGCTGCAACAAGACAACTTAAGAATAATTGTATATATATAGTATATCAACATACTGTATATATGTTTCCCCAGTTTTTCCAACCCCACTCCTTCCCTGGCAACACCCCCTCAATGGAGGTGAGTCCCCACAACGTGGTGGCGTGTCAGGTTTGGGTGCCAACAATGTTGTGTAATCCAAAGGCACACACACACTCAAGGATATAATTTCCACCTGTTCAGCGATTTGTTTTATCGGTGTGAAACAGCAGCTGTTCAGTAATTTAGTCATCTTTGGAATATAAATACCAGAAAGAGACATCAAAGCATCCAGACACACTGATTTTCAGCAGCTCACTTGGACAGAAATCTGACCATGAAGGTAAGTTTGTAACTAACTTTAACTTTCTGTTTGTCTAAATGTTTATAGTTTTAGTACGTTAACAGGTTCAGTAAGATTATTTAAAATATTGTGTGGTGACACAAGTTTCCTACAATTAACTTTTTTCTCATTTAGCCTCCCTGGCTACCTACCACTAACCTACATATATTTTAATTAGACGTGAATTTGTTTCATCTCCTCACAGCAACTCTAAATACATTTTTTTTTGCATTAAAAGGTAAAATCTTCAGCACCAACCACAGCGGGTCTCCCTGCTCTGGCTGCAGAGGACAAACTCAGAAATGTTCAAATTCTACATCGTATTTTGAATAAAACAAAATATTAACATCTCCTCTGTTCCAGCTGGTATACGTCGTCCTCCTCCTGGCTCCACTGTTGACCAGCTGCCAGAAGCTCGTCCTCCCAGTGGACTGCAGTGACATCTATCACCATGACAACAGCCAACCCAGTGGAGCGTACACCATCTACCCCATCGGATCCACGTCTGCTGTCCAGGTACACTTCATCCTCTCTGGGGCGCAGGTCGACCTTCAGACAGTAAAAGTGTTCAACATGTGAAGACAGTGAGATACAACAGACACAAGTTCAGCAGCAGTAGTAGTACTACAGACTGTAGCACACATGGATATATTAAATATTTCCAAATGGATTAAACTGACTAATGAACGTGTGTGTTTGTGTGTAGGTGTACTGTGACATGGACTCACAACAAGGACGGTGGACGGTGAGTATTTTAACTCAAGTGCCAAATCCGGCTCACCAGTTATCAATTCCAGGACCTGTTCAGACTGATCGAAGGCCTTCCATTAATTCTACCAAGCCAGCTCTGCTGTTACACAATCGATTTAACAGGCAAAGGTTAATGTTTGCCTTATGTTCATGTGAGAATACTCAGCTTAATACGATAGTACATAAACTCTAACCTGCCAGAGGTCCACCCAGACAGCTTTAGCAGTGGGGCAGTTGTTGTCTGTTAGCTAAACCATGCTAGTCAGGTTAGCCCCTGGATATATATGGTGAATGCAAATGACAAATCAGAGCTGACAGAGCCTCCGATGTTCTCGTTTCCCAGTAAGTTCCAGCAACACTGGATAAAGAGTGGCGGATTGGACTGACATTGTTCAACCAAAGTTGGGTAATGCCACTTCTCTGGAAATACAAACAACCAAACATGCTACCGTTACATCTTTTGCAACGGCATCACCCAAATGTGTCTATTACAGCGCTCAAGCCTCGCTATAATGTTGCCTGACTTGTGCATCAGTGTGTCCATTGTTCCTGACCAGAATAGACTAATCTGGCGACTGATGTATGTGTTGTCATTCCTGAACGTAGGCTTACCGCTGGTTCAAACCTTGTTGTCTGGAAACATGAGCTGTCAGGTATCTTGTATGTTTAGCTAGTTAACCCCCCCCCCCAGGTGTTCCAGAGAAGGAAGGACGGCTCGGTGAACTTCTACAGGCCCTGGGATCAATACAAGTTGGGCTTTGGTAGCGCTACTGGAGAGTACTGGCTCGGTGAGAGATGAAACAAAACTAAGTACAAACAAACTCAAGTTTCAGTACATTACATGATACAGAGTTTATGGTTAGCTTTTACAACCACCTCATGAGTTTCTATGTTTATGTTTGTGTTTGTTTTCAGGTCTTGAGAATCTCTTCCACCTGACTCTGAGGAAACAGTACGAGCTGCTGTTGGACATGGAGGACTTCAGTGGAAACAAAGTGTTCGCTCGTTACTCCTCGTTCTCCATCGACCCAGAATCCTATGGATACAGACTGCATGTATCTGGGTTCACTGATGGAGGGGCAGGTGAGTTGGTGGTAGCAGAAGTTTTGTGTTTTTCTGATCTTCAGTTTTCACAGGGAAATTATTTTCACTAGGTGGGCTGACGACGTGTCTCTGCTCTCAGATACTTTTTCTGTTTCCATCGTAGCACTTGATTCACCATGTATTCATCTCACTATCTGAAAGGCTCAAACTGATATCGTACAGTCTTGTGAAGATTTTATTAGACCATCTCACACAGTGACATGCAATAAACTCACACCATCGCTGTAGTCTTAAAATGCCTTTAGATTTGCCTTATTTTGTTAATTTTACCAAAACTCTAAGCAGAACATTTTACAGTGTAAAACTCATCTTGTTGGTATACAACGGCGTAATAGAGCCATTGAAGGTAAAAAATAATAATAATTACAGAGCCGGGGGAGGGGGTAATATTCCGAGAAAAAACTCGGAATTTTCCAGATTAAAGTCGAACATTTACGATAGAAAAAACTCGGAAAAATATGTTTTCTTCAGTGGATGACCAAATCAAATTATAGTTTGCAATCAGATTCATTTAGCAATAAGTAAATACTAGTTATTTTGCCCAGAATCACCATATTGTCATAAGCATGTTGCTTTTCACATACACGAGATAGTTGGACACAAATGCAAGGCTCAGAGATGTCCACCTCTAGTATGAATTTACGAGCTGGGTCAGACTGCACCAGAACAGGAGCTGTAGTGAACAACACTTTTAATCTTTCATTATAAACACTTCCATACTTTATGGTAAAATGAAAACTCACTCAAATAGGTTGGAGGCTCGAATTTGAGTTTTTTCTCTGAATATTACCCCCCTCCCTCAGCTCTGTAATTATTATTATTATTATTATTATTTACCTACAATGGTCCTAATACACTGTCGAATGTCGACGCTCTCTGGTGGACACAGTCTATAATTGAGACACTGTTTTTAAATGACCTCAAGCCTAGTTTCACATTCTGACATTTACTGTTTCTGATCAGCTGACATGTAAACAAGATAACATCAGATATATTGGCTGGGCAGATTTATTGATCTAGCTCTATTCTGCAGCAATAAACCAGCACTAGTCCCAGTATGTGGACAGTTTTTTAGAGTGCCAGCATCGTAGCCATAACAGTAGTCGAAGTAGTAGTCCCAGTTGTATTAGTATCATTGTCAGGATTCATTACTGTGATTCATGCTGTGTTTCTGTAGGAGACTCCTTGAGTTACCACGACGGACAGATGTTCTCCACCTTCGACAAAGACCAGGACTCCTGGCCTGGCAACTGTGCCAGATCACATCTGGGGCGTTCTGGTACAATACTTGTCACGAAGCAAACCCAAACGGGGTTTATCGTTGGGGGGCTGATAACACTCTCTCTGCTGTTGGAGTGGACTGGAAACATTGGAAGGGCTATGACTACTCTCTGAAGGCCATCAGCATGAAGATCCGTCCTGTGCAGTAAATCTCCAGGACCAACGTACAGCAGAATATCAGCTGATAATTTGTTTCTCTTTTCTCTCTCGCTTATCTAGAACATAATCTCACATGTTTATATGGAGTCTGATAATGTGTTGATAATTTATAGAAGAGGAAAAGATAAAGAAAACACATAAATAATAAAAGCAAATGTTTCGAAAAATGAGAGAAGAAGAAAAGCCAGTCAACATGTAAAATGGTCGAAGTAAATATTTCCATCTAAAATAAAAGTCAGAGTTTGATTGTGTGTGTGAGCAGCTGCTGGCTGTAAAGAGAAATTATTCTCTGCTGGTTAAGATGTTGCCTTCAGTCCGCTGGCTGCAGCTAAACACACTCTCAGCTTTAAAGTCAAACTAACTAGTTTCAACATAACGTTTGGTGGAGGCTTGAATCTTTATCTGCTGCACGCTGACAATAAATGAGAAGCTGAGCAGAAAGCTGATGTGATGTCTTCACTTTGTCTCCTGTGTCTATATTATATATACTTAAGTGCTTGTATTTAAATAATATTTTCAATGCTGGACTTTTACTTGTAGCTGAGTATTTTCACAGTGTGGTATTAGTACAATTACTGAAGTAAAGGATCTGAATACGTCTTCCACCACTGCTACAAGAAAAAGACAAAAGAATGTAAAATAAAGACTCAAAGTATAATTAGGGGATGCTGAAATTAAAAAACTGCTTTGATATTGCAGAGTATTGATACATGTGCACATGCACACACACAAAATATGTTGCAGTGTTTATGTAGTTTTCCCTTATTTGTATTTGTATTTAAATGCCAGTCTACAATTTATTAGTATTATTATTATTATTTATATTATTATTATCTTATCTTACTGATCTGTATATATTTTAATATCACATTTCTTCTGTTTATATATGTTTTTATATTACACATGCTTTGGCAATGTTAACATCTGTTTTCCATGCCAGTAAAGCCCAATTGAAGAGACAGCATGCAGTAGCACAATGGAAATTCCACACAGAATTTTAAAATAATAATAATGTAATGGTATTGGCAATATTACTATTAATAAAATAATAATAGCAATAATAATGAGAATGATAGTAATAAGATTAATAATTAATTATAAAATGCAAAAAAGCATTTTATAATTAATTATTAATCTTATTACTATTATTCTCATTATTATTGCTATTATTATCTTATTAAAGATCAGTTTTGAGAAGTGATTTAAAATATGTCACTGATTCAGCAGCCTCAGATTTTCAGGCAGGGAGTTTAGAGCTGAGGGGTCCTGAAAGTTAAACCAGGTCTCCTTTAGTCCTGAAGCAGAACTCAGGAACAGCTAGAGTCCTGCTCGAGGATCTGAGCCTGCGCTCTGGGCCATAGGGGATCAGCAAGTCATGTAACTGGGAGCTAAACCATAAAATGCTTTAAACCTGATCAGTAAAATCTTAAAATCAACTCTAAAACTAACTGGTGACCAATGAAAAGGCTGAAACAGGCTGAAGTGATCTGGTCTTCTAGTGCTTGTTAAAAACCCAGTGGCTGCGTTTTGTATCAGCTGAAGGAGTGAGGTCGTTTTGTGGCTTTAACCCTGAATATAATTAATTACAATAATCTAAATGAGATGATATAAAAGTATGCCTTGAGATCAGGCCGGGAGAGAAAATACCTGATTTTTGAGATGCTCAGATGACTTTCGTAACTTGTTTTTCAAATGAAATGTCACTGTTGAATATTACACCCAGGTTTATGGCTGCAGGTTTGACATTTGTGGACTGGGAACCGGGATATTTTTGTAAAATTGGGATAGACTTTGGAAGACCGAAAAGAATGATTTCAGAAAATTGCTTTCTTCACTGGTCCATGTCAACAATAGTACTGAATTTTGTGTTTATGTATGATATATCCCAGTGGCAGCATGTATTACACAGAACAACTGGGGGAACACAGAAGACTAGGCATCAGCGACCACTGCTGAAAAAGTTCAGTTTGATTGATTCAAATATGATTTGAACCAGTCTAGAGCAGTCTCCCTGATGCCAAACCACTTTTCAAGGCGATCCAATATAATACAATGATCAACTGTGTCAAATGCTTAGCTGAGATCAAGAAGAATTAAAATCGAGAAAAGTCCAGCATCAGCTGTAAGTAAAAGGTTGTTTGTGTTACGAAAAAAGACTGAGTGGGGTGGAATTACTTACTACAACAGCAGCTCATATGATACATGTAGAAATAAAGACATGTCTCTAAAATAACCCCAAATAAAGGCCTGGTCATGCCACTGAGGTGAAGAAAGGCCACCCACACCATTTGAGAACACCCTAACCCTAACCCGTCTTAAAAACAATACAAAATGAATTTTGTACTTCCTTTAAACTTAACAATACAGAAGGATACAAAGTGCATGTTTTTTTTATAACTACGTAAGTTAACCAACATGATCATGAAACAATATAAAAAGCCACAGAGGCATTGAAGATATTTCATCACTTCATGAACTGGCCAACATGGCCAAAGCAAAGAACAAGGCCCCAAGTGAGTCTCTGTTAAACAAGAAAAGGATAAAATGGAGAGTACTTCAGGTACAGATCCTGACCCAGAGGGTTCAAGGAGTAGCTAGAAATATTGAAAAGAACAAAGAGGACAATATATCGACATCTTGACGTGTGTGTGTGTGTGTGTGTGTGTGTGTGTGTGTGTGTGTGTGTGTGTGTTTTCCACTGGTAGTCCGTTAGTTTGCAGAGTGGAGACATGCGGGTTCATGTGGATTGTGATTGGATTTAGTGACCAGCTGTTTTAGGAAATACTGAACCTTTTTTTTTTAAATGAAACTATATATTTGTGAGGTGTTTTTAAAGATTTACGTCTTCAGCAGGAACCAATGGGCTCGGAGCTGAGAGCCGCAGACAGGAAGTCAGACAGTACTGAGAGACGGACTGACATGTTGTTGGTTTGAGTCTGAACATGAATTTTATTACTATATGTACTATTATTACTATAACAAACATATTGAATGAATCCAGCTGTATTCTTTAAAACCCCTATGTGTACTTTTATAAGTTTCTGTTTGTGGTACAAACTGGTGCAGTTTTAGAGTTATATTTAGCCAAACCATGTCAGAAACTGTCGTCTGACACAGTGTGTTCTGGATACTGCCACCGGATGGCACCAAAGTCAATTTTAAATGAATGATTAAAAGAAATGAAAGATGTTCAGTCTTTTGCCACAGTAGCAGTGAGGCATCAGGAACGGCAAAGTCTGTCCACCACTTTGGTCCCGACTGAAATATCTCAACAACTATTGGATGGATTGCCACAAACTTTTGTTCAGACTTTCATGTTCCCCTCAGGATGAATTGTAATAACTTGTGTTATTGTGTTAGCATGCTAACAAACTAACATGGTAAACATTATAGTTGCTATACATTAACATGTTAGCCTTTTCATTGTGAGCATATTAGCATGCTGATGTTAGCATTTAGCTCAAAGCACCGGTGTGTCTAAGTATGTGTCTAGCATAGCTTTTAGTTTATAAGGAAATCATGACACACCTAAATACGAACACATAATCACCTATATACAAAAAATATACTGTGGCATCAAAAATACGTTGACTAAACATTTACTGTGATGGGTTGTCTCTCTTCTATTGCAATTAACTGTTTGGAAGGAATTAAAAACTAATGATTTCAAAAATGATTAGCAGGGATGTGAATAATACAAATTTGTAGTGAGCTAAAACATGACAGAGTAGCTGTATGGTCCTTTAAAACTAACAGTTATCCTTCTCTATTGTCCTGTCAGCTCTGGAAGCGACCCTTCCTCCGAGTCCAGAGCCTCAGCACAAACCTTACCTGATCGGAGTGGGCCGAGCCGACTGCACCGGGCCACCAGCTGAAATCCGTCTGGTCAGTACCAAAACACACACCGGACACTGATGCTGCCTCCAAGGTCTCCAGCCACACTGCTTCTTCCATGTTCAGAAGTCATGAGCACAACTCAAAGTTCAGCTGTTCAACCACTGCTCTATATAAGTGCTCAAGGTATTGAACTGCAGGTACCCGTAGCAACAGTACTGATGCTTCAGGCTCTCTTGGCAGTTAACTGATTGATGAAACTAAGCTAACCATGGTAGAAAAGGTTTCAGTCGTAGTCATCTGGACAACCGTTTACCACAGTGTATTAACGCCATGGTCAAGCCAATCATATGCTAATCAGGTACTTAACAGTGATGAGGGAGGTGCAGCCAGTAGTCCCGATGACTACGACTGAAACCTTTTCTACGATGGAACACTCCTGGACGAATGAGGGACTACACCGTCTAAGCTAACCATGGGTAAAATGACTACAAATACACTTTAAAACATGGAGGAGGATTTAAATGCAGACGACCTTTGTTCCTGTGGTCAGTGGACATAGAATAAGAGACAGTAACAGACTTGCAGGTGTCCACTTAGAGATAATAACAACTTCCAGGTGTTTAAAGACTCACAGGTGTCAGCATAAATACAATAGCGACTCCCGTCCCCGTAGAGATAAAAATTACTCTTAAAGTTGGCCCTAACTGGACCTGATTCTCAGCACCAAATCTTACAAAGTCTGAACCGTAAAACCTAAGGCGATCTTGAAATCAGGTATGGGATTGAGCCGGCGCATATTTGGTCCTCTGGTACCAGATCACAGCAAGTTGCACAGCAGCAGCTGGACTCAACCTGAGAACCTGAGACTTTTTAGCCAGTCACATGAGCTGTTAACATCAGCCAGTTCATTGCTCGTCCAATGTCAATCCTTTTTCATCATTCTGATGGATTCATTTGTCATCCGTCATTGCATACAAGGTCTGATCCTGATTTCATCCTGATTTTTTTGTATTGATAATTTCAACGTTGTTTCCAGAGTATAGTCACCCCCATGACTCTCTGTTTAGGAATATCAGAAACACTTTATTGATCCCAGAGGGGAAACTCTTTTAATATCAAACTTTGTCACCAGAATATAGACTTGGCCTGATGTCACATGATGCTGTATTAATAATTGTAAACCTTTGTTTCCAGAGTATAGACATATCCCAGAATAACTGTAAAGCTGCATTTTTGTTTCCAGAGTACTGAATAATACTTAATTAGTCACAAGTTAAAAATAAGAAAATGTGACTTAAGTTTTTATTAAATGAAAGTGAAATAAAAAGTACTCACAAATGTTGTATTAACTACATTGTGGGGACGTCAAACCTGTTCCCACAGTGCATTATGGGGACTCACATTTCTTATGGGGACTCACCGTGTCCCCACAAGGTACTCTTTTTATTTTAAGGTTAGGACTTGGTCTTTGTTTGAGGTCATGAGAATAAGTCAGTACAGTGAATGTACTTGTGTTGCTGCCCCCTGCAGGAGCTGTATGCTAACGCAGTCGAAGAGGTGACTGGCTTCCTTCACTCTGCCCATCAGTGGGTCAACATGACGGATGTTACTATTCAGATCAACGACACACACACAGTCAGTAACACACACACACACACACACATACACACACACAGAATATACACATTACACACATCAATGTAAACATAATAAAAATGACACACAACAGGTTTCAGCCATGCTAGCGGTGTAGCTAGCATGGCTAGTAGACAGTGGTTCCCAAACTACCCTAACAACTGTCAGCGCGTTCGTTTATTTGCAAAAGAAAAGTATGGAGAGAAGCTTTTCCTTAATTTGGCATTTATTAAAGTATTGTAGGATCAAAAGCATCTTGTACAAGGATCTTTTCTATTTAGATAACCACAGTAAGCAAGCTGTTAATCTGTAGCCGTCATCCTAAAAAAGAATGCTATTCTTAACATCACACAGAGTTTTAAATGAGAATGTACAACTATCTGATAGGTTTCTCCAGAGGTTGGGTGGAGCTGTGGTTTAGACTTAGCTCTCCCTTCGTTGGTGCGTAGGCTGATCCAGCCTCCACCCTTCGATGTAGAGACAGCGCCCTGGTGGAGGAATCCTACACTTCCTCTGTAAGTCTCTGCTTCGTTCCCCAAAACTGATACTTTTCCTCTCTTGGTCATTACAATACATACTGTCCTCAGTACATGATGTTCTTTCTGATATCCCTGTTTCTTTGAATAAATGGAAGCCTGTTTGCAGCAGCTAATCAACTTTTCCCTGCAGTCAGCAAGTCTGCAGGACAACACTTTGAATTGTTAAATTGTTGTGTGTGTGTATGTGTACAAAAGTTTCAACATGGTATTAATATAATAGGCAAGCAACCTTCATTTAAATTATTAATTCTCACACTAGCTTGCCAAATTACGTCACCAGCTAACGTGATCCATGACACTAACTTTTGTTATTTGTATTAAGACAAAGCAAAGGTGTTGTCATTTTTCATTTCAGCGTTCAGTCTCGATGCTGTTCACAACGGCCAAAGGTGTCATTATTAACAAGGGTTTTCTGAAGGTTACATATAGAACCTTTAAGGAATAATCACACACACACTGTCTCTGGTTCCTCACCCACTACGAGTCCGACTCCGACCACCAGTGAGCCCACCCTGGCCATCATGGCCTTCCCCTCGCCAAAGGCGAGCAGCCACTCGGGGAAGAGGACGCCCACCGCCTGAGGAGAGCCGTACCCCAGCAGCAGAGCCAGGAAGCTGGACGCCACGACCTCCCAGCCCCACCCACCATCCAGGGGCGGGGGCCAGGCAGCCCTGAGCTGGGGGGCACATGGTGTGATGATGGGTGACCTGCAGGGACTTGAGGACGAGGAAACGATCTGCTGTGAAGAAGAGAGGAAGGAAGGAGGGAGGTGGAGGGAGGAAAGGAGGTGAAGACAAAGGGGTGAACGTGTTAATCAGCTGTATTGATCCTGTGAGAACTGATAAAACACAGAAAGTGGAGAGAACATCTAAATGATCCCTGTAGGACCTCAATGAAACTAACACGTATCCGCTGTCTCTGGTTCTTCCTGGAACTAAATGTGGGTTCTGATCAGGAGGTGGAACTGACTGACCCACAACCTGGAGCTTCCCATCACCTGAACTTTAAGAACCTGTGAGGTCATGGTTTTAGGTTCTGCCTTGTGTTTCGACTGTGTTTTACAAACCAGAATGTTTTGGATACATGTCGTTGAAATGTCAACACAGCTTTATATAAACACCACACTCTGAGACAATAATTATTCTGCAGTCTGATGTCAGTCGAAACAGTAATCACACTGCTATCCTGCCATGTACACATCCAGTCGTCTGACGGGGACAGATGCACACAGATGTGACAGGGCTGGCCGATATATCAAATTCAGTTTGTTGTGCATGATGTGTGAAACATTGTGACAATCGCGTTATTACAACGTGCACAAAAACTTTATTTTCAGTCTGAAAGTAACGTAGCTGCTACATTAGCTGTGAGTCCCAACAGTCCTGCAAACTGTGACATGAATCAACTTCATGAACACCAGCTGCATTTATGACTCCAGGTCACATCAGTCTGTCGCTACCTGTTTGGTAGCTAACGCTAGCTAGCAGCTGTCTGCAGATATCAGACTGAAACGGTAACAGATGAATCAGTGTTGGGACTTCTCTGCTCGATCTGTTACGTTTGTTTGTTTAACGCTGGATTATGGACCGGGCCAGTAGGGCCTCCAAGCCTCAGGCCAAGCATGGCCTCTCAGATTTGTTTGGTGACCCTTCGGACCCTTCGAAGGGAATTTGAACGCCAGGGCCCTCAGTGTGCACAGCGCAAGCTCACCACTAGGCCCCTGGGTGCTTATAGCATGAGCTAACCTCTAGGGCCCTGGGCCCCTCAGTGCTTACAGTCTTATAAACAGGTATAACATTCAGCCACCTTCATTCGCCAGAATTTGTGACCATTTTCTCCATGACACCAGCCTGAAGCTGTTTCATGTGTCCTCTCTTTGTCATCACACAGAGACGCTGAGGCACAAAACAAGAAGTCCGCTGACTTTACCTTGCTCCCTCCTCCCGCGGCCCCACCACCGACAAATCTCAAACTTCCTCCATCTTCATCGTCCTTTTCACGGCAGAACCGCCTCCAGCTCCACCATCCTTCTGTGTGTGAACCACTACTGGAAGCCGCTTTTGTGGCACAGAAACCGGTTTGAAGCTGTTCCTGCTGGTCTCCCTGCCGCGTGAGACCTCCGCTCTGTTCGTGGACGCCTGCAGGAGTTTCTGAGTCTGTCGTCTGCAGACAGGTGAGACAGGACTCAGGTGAGACAGGACTCACTTATCTGCAGGGTGGAAACAGTAAGTACTCAGAGCCTTTACTTAAGTAATTATACAGCAATGTAAAAATACTCCATTACAAGCAGAAGTAATCTACTTCAATCAAATCCCACTTAGCTTAGTAAAAGTACAGAAGTGTTATGATCTTCATGCAGTAAAAATACTGGTGTGACTGATATCTGACAGTATTAGATTGTTAATGCATCAATGTTAGAGCAGCATTTATTAATATTGATCATTTGAACAGTTTCTGAAATGAAAACATGTGAGAAGTTTACACGTGAAATGTCTCTTTGGTTGAACTGTGTTGTACTTTATTCTTAGTCTGTAACTAAAACTAAAGATGTCCGATTAATGTAGTGGAGAGAAAAGTACAATTCTATAATGTACTCAAGCAGAGTGCTTGTACAATGTACTTAGTTACTTCCCACCACTTCCTGTCTCTGCGTCTTAGTCTGAGATCACTTGGTGACGTTAAAAGTTTTTATTTGGCTATACTTCCTCACATTTCTGCTCCAGTTAGCTAACAGTGAAATGACATCAGCATACAGCAGCGTAAACTCTCAAATGATCCTCCAGTTCATAATAATCTCCATTAAGGAGGATTTCTTACAGGACTGTTGGACAAGACCGATTTGGTTTTGGTGTCTAAGAAATGGACATGTTCATCAGTGGTCCTTTCTGGATGGATCCAGCAGGTTTACTTAGTTTTGAGTATTACTACAGTTTGTTATGTGGGTGAATCTGGGCAGACAGTCGAGGCAGAACGTGACAGTTCAATGATTTAATGCTGAACTGAAGGTATATTTAAGCTTACAGGCAGGTACAGGTAGGCAGATTACAGAAAGCAGCATACAGGGTAACATAAGCTTGAAAGCAGGACATGAGCAACATTACTGATGTGACAGAGGAACAAAGGATCCAGGCTGGTATATGCAGAGAGAGGCTGACGAGGGAACGAGGTGCAGGTGAGGAGGTGGGTGGGGAAGGCCAGGTAATGGCAGAGTAGATGAGGGAAGCGGGAACAGGTGTGAAGATGGGTGGGGCGACAAATATTAATATTAATATTTTAAATGTGGGGCTTTTACTTGTAATGGAGTATTTTCACAACTAAGTGCCTAACCTTAACCTAATTGCAACCGGAACCCTAAGTCTTAACCCTCAAAAAGCCGTCTCTACCCGTGGGGGACCTCAGTTTGTGTCCCCACGATGACACAAGTCCCCACGGGTTAGTGTGCATCCAGTCCCCACTGGGATATAAGAACATGAAACACACACACACAAACCAGTCTTATTGGTGTGAAGCAGCAGCTGCGCTGACCTTTGTGTGCTCTTTGGTTCAATGAATAATGTTTTCTGAAGCTCAGAACACTTTATGCTTTATGTCTCTGCAGAACATGTACAACATGTGCTTTGAGCTAAATGCTAACATCAGCATGCTAACATGCTCACAGAGACAATGCTAACAAGCTGATGTTTGGCAGGGGTAATGTTTACCATGTTCACCATCTTAGTTTAGCGTGTTAGCATGCTACTCACATGGGCTTCAGTTCAAGTGAGACAGGTGTGACCTCATCTGAACTCTGTACTGATGTGTGTGTGCACGCACACTCGCACATACACACACACAAACTTCTACTCCTTATTGGGACTTTTTATTTACTGCAGTCACTCCCTCACCCCTGACCTTAACTATCACAACTACATGACTAATATAAAGCTAATGCTAACCTAATGCTGACCTTAAACCATATTTATTTTTGTGATCAAATTTTACTTCTTGTAGCTTTGACTTTTATCAAAGAACCAGATTTTGTTTTAAACACAGCTGTTCATCTTTTGAATTTCATGCTGATCCGAACCTTAAAGATTTCCAACTGTGAGTCCTGTAACATGAACTATGAGAAAAATAAATGGGACTTTTACTACAGGAACCAGAGTCTGAAATAAGTCCTCACACTTCACAACTTGATGTAGGTGCAACAAGACAAATTAAGAAAAATTGTGTATGTACAGTAGATCAACATACTGTATATATGTTTCCAACCCCACTCCTTCCCTGTGAGTCCCCACAACGTGGTGGCGTGTCAGGTTTGTGTGCCAACAATGTTGTGTAATCCAAAGGCACACACAGACTCAAGGACATAAGTTCCGCCCCTTCAGCAAATTTATCAGTGCGAAACAGCAGTGTTCTTTGGAATATAAATACGAGAAAGAGACATCAGAGCATCCAGACATACTGATTTTCAGTAGCTCACTTGAACAGAAATCTGACCATGAAGGTAAGTTTGTAACTAACTTTAACTTTCTGTTTGTCTAAATGTTTATGGTTTTAGTACGTTAACAGGTTCAGTAAGATTATTTAAGATATTGTGTCGTGACACAAGTTTCCTAAAATTACCTTTATTCTCTTTTCTGTATCTAGCACTTGAAACTATTTAGAGCTTCACTCCAGGGCTGGATTTAGCCTCCCTGGCTACCTGCCACTAACCTACATATATTTTAATTAGACGTGAATTTGTTTCATGTCCTCACAGCAACTCTAAATACATTTTATTTGCATTAAAAGTTAAATCTTCAGCACCAACCACAGCGGGTCTCCCTGTTCTGGCTGCAGAGGACAAACTCAGAAATGTTCAAATTCTACATTGTGTTTTGAATAAAACTAAATTTGAACATCTCCTCTGTTCCAGCTGGTATCCGTCGTCCTCCTCCTGGCTCCACTGTTGACCAGCTGCCAGCAGCTCGTCCTCCCAGTGGACTGCAGTGACATCTATCACCAAGACAACAGCCGATCCAGTGGAGCGTACACCATCTACCCCATCGGATCCACGTCTGCTGTCCAGGTACACTTCATCCTCTCTGGGGCGCAGGTCGACCTTCAGACAGTAAAAGTGTTTAACATGTGAAGACAGTGAGATACAACAGACACAAGTTCAGCAGCAGTAGTAGTACTACAGAATGTAGCACACATGGATATATGTAATATTTCCAAATGGATTAAATTGACTAATGAGCGTGTGTGTTTGTGTGTAGGTGTACTGTGACATGGACTCACAACAAGGACGGTGGATGGTGAGTATTTTAACTCAAGTGCCAAATCCGGCTCACCAGTTATCAATTCCAGGACCTGTTCAGACTGATCAAAGGCCTTCCATTAATTCTACCAAGCCAGCTCTGCCGTTACACAATCGATTTAACAGGCAAAGGTTAATGTTTGCCTTATGTTCATGTGAGAATACTCAGCTTAATATGATAGTACATAAACTCTAACCTGCCAGAGGTCCACCCAGACAGCTTTAGTGGTAGGGCAGTTGTTGTCTGTTAGCTAAACCATGCTAGTCGGGTTAGCCCCTGGATATATATGGTGAATGCAAATGACAAATCAGAGCTGACAGAGCCTCCGATGTTCTCATTTCCCAGTAAGTTCCAGCAACACTGGATAAAGAGTGGCGCATCGGACTGACATTGTTCAACCAAAGTTGGGTAATGTCACGTCTCTGGAAACACAATCAACCAAACCTGCTACCGTTAAATCTTTTGCAACGGCATCACCCAAATGTGTCTATTACAGCGCTCAAGCCTCGCTATAATGTTGCCTGACTTGTGCATCAGTGTGTCCATTGTTCCTGACCAGAATAGACTAATCTGGCGGCTGATGAATGTGTTGTCATTCCTGAACGTAGGCTTACCGCTGGTTCAAACCTTGTTGTCTGGAAACATGAGCTGTCAGGTATCTTGTGTGTTTAGCTAGTTAACCCCCCTCCCCCATCCCATCCCCCCCAGGTGTTCCAGAGAAGGATGGACGGCTCGGTGAACTTCTACAGGCCCTGGGATCAATACAAGATGGGCTTTGGTAGCGCTATTGGAGAGTACTGGCTCGGTGAGAGATGAAACCAAACTAAGTACAAACAAACTCAGATGTGTGCGATGTGACTTCAGGTTTAGCGATAGTCAGCTCATGTTTCAGTACATTACATGATACAAAGTTTATGGTTAGCTTTTACAACCACCTCATGAGTTTCTATGTTTACGTTTGTGTTTGTTTTCAGGTCTTGAAAATCTCTTCCACCTGACTCTGAGGAAACAGTACGAGCTGCTGGTGGACATGGAGGACTTCAGTGGAAACAAAGTGTTCGCTCGTTACTCCTCGTTTTCCATCGACCCAGAGTCTGACGGATACAGACTGCATGTATCTGGGTTCACTGATGGAGGGGCAGGTGAGTTGGTGGTAGCAGAAGTTGTTTTGTGTTTTTCTGATCTTCAGTTTTCACAGGGAAATGATTTTCACTAGGCGAGCTGACGACGTGTCTCTGCTCTCAGATACTTTTTTTCTGTTTCCATCGTAGCACTTCGATTAAAAGCCTCAAACTGATATCGTACAGTCTTGTGAAGATTTTATTAGACCATCTCACACAGTGACATGCAATAAACTCACACCATCGCTGTAGTCTTAAAATGCCTTTAGATTTGCCTTATTTTGTTAATTTTACCAAGACAGAGCAGAACATTTTACAGTGTAAAACTCATCTTGTTGGTATACAACGGCGTAATAGAGCCATTGAAGGTAAAAAATAATAATAATTACGGAGCCGGGGGAGGGGGTAATATTCCGAGAAAAAACTCAGAATTTTCCAGATTAAAATCGTACATTTACGATAGAAAAAACCCGGAAAAATATGTTTTCTTCAGTGGATGACCTAATCGAATTATAGTTTGCAATCAGATTCATTTAGCAATAAGGAAATACGTGTTATTTTAGCCCAGAATCACCATGTCATAAGCATGTTTCGTTTCACATACACGAGATAGTTGGACACAAATGCAAGGCTCAGAGATGTCCACCTCTAGTATGAATTTACGAGCTGGGTCAGGCTGCACCAGAACAGGAGCTGTAGTGAACAACACTTTTAATCTTTTGCGTTTCTGAGGTCCAACTTGGAGAACACTGTAGCTCCAGGCTACAGTGGGCTTGAAGTGAGGCTTGAAGGCCGAGTTGATCAGAGGGAGAGGACACTTGTTCCTCACCGTGATGTGGTTTAACTCACGATAGTCGATGCATGGCTGCAGTGATTTGTCCTTCTTCCCCACAAAAAGAACAAACCTGCGCCTACAGGGGATGAAGAGGGACCGATTATTCCAGCTGCCAGGGACTCCTTGATGTACTTTCTCCATGGTTTCTCTTGCGGGGTGTGACAGGTTGTACAATCTGCTAGAGGGAAGAGTGGCCCCCAGAAGGAGATCTATGGTGCAGTCGTAAGGCTGGTGAGGCAAAGACAGCACCGGTCTTTGCTGAATGCCTCCCCCAACTCATGGTACTCTTTGGGAATTGTAGTCAGATCCGGTTATGTTGGTTATTATTGGAAAACACAGGAAAACAAGGAAGAGACTAGCAGGATCATGATGAAGCATCCGGACTTTGAAGAGACATTGCAAGTTAGTATCAAAACTGTTGTCTTATAATCCAGTGAGTCATAACATCACCAACACTAAGTGTGCACAGGGAAACAGTCAAAGTCTACCTCCCACGCACACATGCATGAAGTCATTCTAACCTAATTCATTATAAACACTTCCATACTTTATGGTAAAATGAAAATGAAAAATAGGTTGGAGGCTCGAATTCGAGTTTTTTCTCTGAATATTACCCCCCTCCCCCAGCTCTGTAATTATTATTATTATTATTATTATTATTATTATTTACCTACAATGGTCCTAATACACTGTCGAATGTCGACGCTCTCTGGTGGACACAGTCTATAATTGAGACACTGTTTTTAAATGACCTCAAACCTAGTTTCACATTCTGACATTTACTGTTTCTGATCAGCTGACATCAGATATATTGGCTGGGCTGATTTATTGATCTAGCTCTATTCTGCAGTAATAAACCAGCACTAGTCCCAGTATGTGGACAGTTTTTTAGAGTGCCAGCATCGTAGCCATAACAGTAGTTGAAGTAGTAGTCCCAGTTGTATTAGTATCATTGTCAGGATTCATCACTGTGATTCATGCTGTGTTTCTGTAGGAGACTCCTTGAATTTTCACAACGGACAGAAGTTCTCCACCTTCGACAAAGACCAGGACTCCTGGCCTGGCAACTGTGCCAGATCATTCCTGGGGGCGTTCTGGTACAATACTTGTCACTATGCAAACCCAAATGGGGTTTATCGTTGGGGGGCTGACAAGACTCTCTTTGCTGTTGGAGTGGACTGGTACCATTGGAAGGGCCATGACTACTCTCTGAAGGCCATCAGCATGAAGATCCGTCCTGTGCAGTAAATCTCCAGGACCAACGTACAGCAGAATATCAGCTGATGATTTGTTTCTCTTTTCTCTCTCGCTTATCTAGAACATAATGTCACATGTTTATATGGAGTCTGATAACGTGTTGATAATTTATAGAAGAGGAAAAGATAAAGAAAACACATAAATAATAAAAGCAAATGTTTAGAAAAATGAGAGAAGAAGAAAAGCCAGTCAACATGTAAAATGGTCGAAGTAAATATTTCCATCTAAAATAAAAGTCAGAGTTTGATTGTGTGTGTGAGCAGCTGCTGGCTGTAAAGAGAAATGATTCTCTGCTTGTTAAGATGTTGCCTTCAGTCCGCTGGCTGCAGCTAAACACACTCTCAGCTTTAAAGTCAAACTAACTAGTTTCAACATAACGTTTGGTGGAGGCTTGAATCTTTTTCTGCTGCACAGTGACAATAAATGAGAAGCTGAGCAGAAAGCTGATATGATGTCTTCACTTTGTCTCCTGTGTCTACATTATATATACTTAAGTGCTTGTATTTAAATAATATTTTCAATGCTGGACTTTTACTTTTAGCTGAGTATTTTCACAGTGTGGTATTAGTATGATTACTGAAGTAAAGGATCTGAATACGTCTTCCACCACTTCTACAAGAAAAAGACAAAAGAATGCAAAATAAAGACTAAAAGTATAATTAGGGGATGCTGAAGTTAAAAAACTGCTTTGATATCGCGTAGAGTACTGATACATGTGCACACACACACACATTAAAAAATATGTTAGTGTCTATGTAGTTTTCCCTTATTTGTATTTGTATTTAAATGCCAGTCTACAATTTCTTCTTCTTCTTCTTCTTCTTCTTATTATTATTATTATCTTATCTTACTGATCTGTATATATTTTAATATCACATTTCTTCTGTTTATGTATGTTTTTATTTTACACGTGCTTTGGCAATGTTAACATCTGTTTTCCATGCCAGTAAAGCCCAATTGAATCGAATTGAATTGAGAGAGACAGCATGCAGTAGCACAATGCAAATTCCACATAGAATTTTAAAATAATAATAATGTAATGGTATTGGCAATATTACTATTAATAAAATAATAATAGTAATAATGAGAATGATAGAAATAAGATTAATAATTAATAATAAAAAGCTTTTTTAAAGATCAGTTTTGAGAAGTGATTTAAAATATGTCACTGATTCAGCAGCCTCAGATTTTCAGGCAGGGAGTTTAGAGCTGAGGGGTCCTGAAAGTTAAACCAGTTCTCCTTTCGTCCTGAAGCAGAACTCAGGAACAGCTAGAGTCCTGCCCGAGGATCTGAGCCTGCACTCTGGGCCATAGGGGATCAGCAAGTCATTCAACTGGGAGCTAAACCATAAAGTGCTTTAAACCTGATCAGTAAAATCTTAAAATCAACTCTAAAACTAACTGGTGACCAGTGAAGAGGCTGAAATAGGCTGGTGATCTGGTCTTCTAGTGCTTGTTAACAACCCAGTGGCTGCGTTTTGTATCAGCTGAAGGAGTGAGATCGTTTTGTGGCTTTAACCCTGAATATAATTAATTACAATAATCTAACTGAGATGATATAAAAGTATGCCTCGAGATCAGGCCGGGAGAGAAAATACCTGATTTTTGAGATGCTTGGATGACTTTTGTAACTTGTTTTTCAAATGAAATGTCAGTGTTGAATATTACACCCAGGTTTATGGCTGCAGGTTTGACATTTGTAGACTGGGAACCGGGCTATTTTTGTAAAATTGGGATAGACTTTGGAAGACCAAAAAGAATGATTTCAGAAAATTGCTTTCTTCACTGGTTCATGTCAACAATAGTACTGAATTTTGTGTTTATGTATGATATATCCCAGTGACAGCATGTATTACACAGAACAACTGGGGTCCACAGAAGACTAGGCATCAGCGACCACTACCGAAAAAGTTCAGTTTGATTGATTCAAATATGATTTGAACCAGTCTAGAGCAGTCTCCCTGATGCCAAACCACTTTTCAAGGCGATCCAATATAATACAATGATCAACTGTGTCAAATGCTTAGCTGAGATCAAGAAGAATTAAAATCGAGAAAAGTCCAGCATCAGCTGTAAGTAAAAGGTTGTTTGTGTTACAAAAAAAGACTGAGTGGGGTGGAATTACTTACTACAACAGCAGCTCATATGATACATGTAGAAATAAAGGCATGCCTCTAAAATAACCCCAAATAAAGGCCTGGTCATGCCACTGAGGTGAAGAAAGGCCACCCACACCATTTGAGAACACAGTCTTGTCATGCTCACAATGACAATGCTAACAAGGTGATGTTTAGCAGGGGTAATGTTTACCATGTTCACCATCTTAGCTTAGCGTGTTAGCATGCTACATGCTGCTCAGTTCAAGAGAGACAGGTGTGACCTCACTGAACTCTGTACTGATGTGTGTGTGTGCGTGCACACTCACACATACACACACACAAACTTCTACTCCTTATTGGGACTTTTTATTTACTGCAGTCACTCCCTCACCCCTGACCTTAACTATCACAACTACATGACTAATATAAAGCTAATGCTAACCTAATGCTGACCTTAAACCATATTTATTTTTGTGATCAAATTTTACTTCTTGTAGCTTTGACTTTTATCAAAGAACCAGATTTTGTTTTAAACACAGCTGTTCATCTTTTGAATTTCATGCTGATCCGAACCTTAAAGATTTCCAACTGTGAGTCCTGTAACATTAACTATGAGAAAAATAAATGGGACTTTTACTGCAGGAACCAGAGTCTGAAATAAGTCCTCACACTTCACTACTCTATGTAGGTGTAGGAAGACGATCTAGAACAACCCAAACACCAAACCTCAAAATAAAACAAAACATGTAGAATATTACAAAGAAAGGTGTAAAATACATAATAAGTACAAGAATAAATGAATGAAATCAGTGTAGGTGTAGCAAGTTGATCTAGTCTAAGGGCACAAACATGGTCTGTGCAAGTAAGTGAACGCAAATGACAACATGGCCCAGCCGGCACAAACGTGTGACCCCCACTCTTACACTCCGGTGGAAGTAACAAACCTCAGTGCTCAAGGTGGCGATATAGAGTTAATCAGAGCATTTCCATGACCATGCTATATATGTTTTCTATTGCATTCCTGTCTGAATGTAGAGGTGACGAAGTGTCATAAATATGCTGATGCATATGGTTCTCCTAAATACACCCGTGATACGATGTTCAGCTAGAGCTTCGACAAACTGGTCAGCCATGACTGTTTTGAGTGGAAGTGAACCCAAACAGAAGGAGTCAGCTTTCACACTTCACCACTCGATGTAGGTGCAACAAGACAACTTAAGAATAATTGTATATATACAGTATATCAACATACTGTATATATGTTTCCCCAGTTTTTCCAACCCCACTCCTTCCCTGGCAACACCCCCTCAATGGAGGTGAGTCCCCACAACGCGGTGGCGTGTCAGGTTTGGGTGTCAACAATGTTGTGTAATCCATAGGCACACACAGACTCAAGGACATAAGTTCCACCCGTTCAGCAAATTTATCAGTTTATCAGTGTGAAACAGCAGCTGTTCTTTGGAATATAAGTACCAGAAAGAGACATCAGAGCATCCAGACACACTGATTTTCAGCAGCTCACTGACCATGAAGGTAAGTTTGTAACTAACTTTAACTTTCTGTTTGTCTAAATGTTTATAGTTTTAGTACGTTAACAGGTTCAGTAAGATTATTTAAAATATTGTGTGGTGACACAAGTTTCCTACAATTAACTTTATTCTCTTTTCTGTATGTAGCACTTGAAACTAATTAAAACTTCAATCCAGGGCTGGATTTAGCCTCCCTGGCTACCTACCACTAACCTACATATATTTTAATTAGACATGAATTTGTGTCATCTCCTCACAGCAACTCTAAATACATTTTTTTTGCATTAAAAGTTAAATCTTCAGCACCAACCAAAGCGGGTCTCCCTGCTCTGGCTGCAGAGGACAAACTCAGAAATGTTCAAATTCTACATCGTGTTGTTAATAAAAGAAAATATTAACATCTCCTCTGTTCCAGCTGGTATCCGTCGTCCTCCTCCTGGCTCCACTGTTGACCAGCTGCCAGAAGCTCGTCCTCCCAGTTGACTGCAGTGACATCTATCACCAAGACACCAGCCGACCCAGTGGAGCGTACACCATCTACCCCATCGGATCCACATCTGCTGTCCAGGTACACTTCATCCTCTCTGGGGCGCAGGTCGACCTTCAGACAGTAAAAGTGAAGACATGTGAAGCCAGTGACAACAGACACAAGTTCAGCAGCAGTAGTACTACAGACTGTAGCACACATGGATATATTAAATATTTCCAAATGGATTAAACTGACTAATGAACGTGTGTGTTTGTGTGTAGGTGTACTGTGACATGGACTCACAACAAGGACGGTGGACGGTGAGTATTTTAACTCAAGTGCCAAATCCGGCTCACCAGTTATCAATTCCAGGACCTGTTCAGACTGATCGAAGGCTTTCCATTAATTCTACTATAAGGCCCATGATCATTCACAACACAGCGATGTACCGTAGTGTTGATACCTTTCCTCAGTTCGTGTTATCAACGCTATAGGTAAGCCAGAGTAACAGCTTTCGTTTAAATGTGGTTAATGTGTGGTGGCTAATGCGAAGCTATCTATTATAATATAAGCAGTGAGTGCTTGCTATTGAGTTACATGTGCAATTGAAATGTACTTTGATAGTTTAAAATTTAACCTCAGTTCGTGTTATCAACGCTATAGATGCTGGAGACCACAATCCCGAACCCCTCTGTGTCCGCGTCCCCTTCCTCTACCACCGCCATGATCATTCACAACACAGCGCAGAGTAACAGCGAAACAATGCGAGAGAGAGGGCTACATCTTTGGTGCCGTGACCGGATGTGGGACTGATGGACCGAAGAGAATTCTACAGCCAGTGGTTTAATTGATATTTAGTGAACAAACTGAAATACTAGACTGAACTGGTGATTTTGGGGAAACAGATAACCATCATCGCTAATCTAATTGCACTGCCATTAAACCTGCTCACACATAGTAAACACACATTTGGATTCTATGTTGCAGACCTATACAAACTCCCCTCAAAACATGCAGTGCCCCCCCAACGGTGCATCCAGTCTCCCACCGCCCGCAGAGCAATACACAAATGACCCTCCAGCCCTTATGAACTCACCCTATGCTGACCAGTATGTGACGCCAGTCCATGCACCAAGGCTACCAGGCTCTGGGGCCTCAGGGCAGGTACCTCCACTCTGCTTTGATGACAGCCCAGACGCAAGACTAGGTGGCCAGATAGATAAGTCAGTTGATGCGTCTGTTCGCAAACGCAATACACATGGGCCCTCAGAAGCTACACCTTGGCGGAGTTCTACACATCATGTTTTAGTTGAGATGCCAGCTGCGCAGCAGTCGCTCAAACACAACCCAGTTGCAGCACCGTATCCAGCCCAGCCTATTAGGCCCAGCCCCCAGGTATATTCCAGTTATTTGAATCCCCCTTCTGTGCCCGCACCGAGTTTTCAGAGCCTGCCAGGGGCAAATACTACAGTTAAGCATGTAGCTGCTGAGCAGGCCTATCAAATGCATTCCCCCGAAACCACATTTAGCACTGCTCAAGTTCCAGGCTATAGTGGAGCCACCCCATCGCCTCCATTTGCTAATGCATGTGTTCCCAACACAACTCTGCACAGCCCTCAGGTAGCATTAGACCAGGCCGCTGCTGTTGCTCCTCCTGGTCTGTCTCCTCAACGGACACCAATTCCAGCTTCCCACCTCAACATGCATACGGATGCTCGCTCCCCAGTTGCCCCTCCCCCTGCATCTGTCAGCCAGTCGGCCCACCCACATGTGACGCAGTTCGGTCCTCCAGGTCGAGCGGCCGCCGACCAAAGCCTTCCCATGGTAGCCTATGGAGGTTTCATGCAAACTCATCAGGTAAAAAATGTTCAAGTCTTCACGGGAAATACAGACTGTAAGATACTGGTGGAAGACTGGATTCGTGACATGCAATACCTCTTGGAAGCAATAGAGCTCCCAATGCACCTTCGTTTCTCCACTGTTGTGCGGCACCTGGGGGGTGAAGCTCGAAATCTTATCCTTAACCTACCTCCCCATGATCAGACCCCTGAGAAAGCATTGGAGGAACTGAGGGCCGAATACAGTGATGCACGAGGCTCCCTAGACCCTTTGGCTGACTTCTATGAGCGGAGCCAGAAAGCGGGGGAGTCCGCCTGTTCTTATGCTATAGCACTGGAGGCAAAGCTGCGAACGGTAGAGGAGAAGCAAAGAGGAGGTAGGCCCTTCCTAGATCGAGATAGCAAACTAACCCGGCAGTTCATGAGAGGCCTCTGACGAGGAGGTGTACACCAGAATTGCACCAATGGCACCCAGGCTCTTGAGCTTCCGAGAGCTGCAGGCAGAGCTCCGAAATTTAGCTAGAGAAAGTAAAAAGTTCCAGGTGCTGAGTACAGCAAAGAAAACATATAGTCAGGTGCAGTTAACATCAGGAGGGGGTGGAAACACCAAAGCAGAAAGGTCAAAGCACACATCTGAATTATCAGAGTTGACAGAAATGGTTAAGAAGTTAGCTCTCGTTCAGGAAGAACAAATGGCTAAGCTGTCACAACTGGAGATGAGAATGACCTCCCCACCCCTTGCCTCCCCATTAGCTTTCCAGCCAGCAAAGGGAAAAGCAAGCCAGAGTCCAAGCTTTACCTGTTACCGTTGTGGAGAGCCAGGCCACACTGCCAGAGTGTGCCGAGCAGTACTTCCGGATCCGAGCCCAGCTGAAGCCCAGCAGCCTAAGACTCCAGCTGACAGGCACATGCACCCTGCTCAACATTTAAACGCTTAGTACCCATGGCAGCTGGGGCATTCATGGGTACACAGCAAGGCCCCCAACCACCTGCAGAGAGGAATCACACTAAAGGAGGGGAAACACCCCTAGTGGGACCCAGGAACGAAGGGGAAGTAGAAGTCAATGGCAAGGCATGTAAGGCCCTCATTGACTCCGGCTCACAGATCACCAGTATTACATACAACTACTGGCAGAGCCACCCAGCTCTACAGAAGCAGAAGCTACAGTCTTCTAAAATACCAATAGAGGGTGCAGCAGGTCAGGCCGTGCCCTACCATGGTGTCTTGCACATTGATCTGCAAGTGCTGGGGAAAGACCTTAAGGCTGTACCTACCTTCGTTGTTCCTGATTCCGACTATCGCTCTTCAGTCCCTCTGCTGGTGGGAACCAATGTCATTCGAGCCTCCCGAACCCACCTTCAAGAAGCCTATGGCCCACAGTTCCTGCGCCAGGTCAAAGAGAAGCATCCAGAGTGGTACGCAGCTTTACTGAAGGTGGAGAGCGCCGAGCAAAGTGTAATGCATGATGTTGTGGGACCTGCTGTTTACACCGGATCCCGGGTGGGAAAGAGATGGATTTAAGGTGTAGGATTAAAGCTGGACCTCAAAGGAAGACTTATACGGCCTTGATAGAAGGCCATCCCTCTGTGCAGCTCCCCCAGGATATCCTGGTGGCCAAAGTGCTTGCAAATGTGAAAAGAGGTTGTGCTCCAGTTAGAGTGATGAATCTTTCCCAGCGAGTCATTACAATCAAACGACACACAAATCTGGCCAGCGCAGTCCTAGTGGACAAGGTGGTGGAGTTCCCTGATAGAAAGCATGGTGAAGCCGGGAACAGAGGGGCATGTCTCAGTCTGGACCAAGTAGTGCCTATCTGCGGGGTTGACCTAAGTGAAGCAGCGGTGGAAAGTGAAGACCAACGTGTTCTACTTAAGGATCTGTTGGACAAGAATGCAGATGTGTTCTCCCAGCATCCCAACGACTATGGTCACACCATACAGCATGAGATCCCCTTGGTTGACCCGAGGCCCTTCCGACTGCCATACCGCAAGATACCCCCCTCCCAATGGCAAGATGTGAGGCGGTTATTGATGGAGATGGAGACAGCAGGAGTTATCCGCCCCAGTAAAAGTCCGTATGCATCCCCTGTGGTGATTGTGACCAAGAAGGATGGATCCCTTCGATTGTGTATCGACTACCGGAAGCTCAACTCCTGCAGCACCCGAGATGCATTTCCCCTGCCAAGGATAGAGGAGGCTCTAGAGGCTTTGGGGCAAGCAAAGTACTTCTCCACCCTTGACCTTACATCGGGATACTGGCAGGTAGAGGTTGTGGAACATGATAAGCACAAGACAGCATTCAGCACTCCCATGGGGCTATTTGAGGCCAATAGAATGCCCTTTGGGCTGCAAAATGCACCCTCCACCTTCCAAAGGCTGATGACCTCCTGTTTTGGGGACTTAAATTTCACCCATCTCCTTATTTACCTTGATGATATTATCATTTTCTCTAAGTCCTTTCAGGAACATCTAGAGAGGCTCCAGCTGGCTTTTGATAGACTTCGGGAGCATGGGTTAAAACTGAAGCCCTCCAAGTGCCAGCTTGTGAGGAAGGAAGTGCAGTACTTGGGCCACTTGGTGTCAGCAGAGGGCATCAGGACAGACCCAGAGAAGATCAGCAAGGTCAAGGACTGGGTGAGGCCTACTAATCGTGTGGAAGTGCTGCGGTTTTTAGGTTTTGCGGGTTACTATAGGAGGTATGTTAAGGGCTACTCCAACTTGGCTGCCCCATTGTACCGCCTTACCTCCGGCGACCCTAGAAAGAAGAAAAGAGGGATAAAGAAAAGCCCAGACCCTGACCAGGCATTTCTGTGGACTGCAGACTGTGAGGAGGCCTTTCAGTCTTTAAAAGAAAAGCTGATAAGTGCACCAGTACTTGGCTATCCGGACTACAGTCAGCCCTTTCTGCTGCAGACTGATGCCTCAGGAATGGGACTTGGCGCTGTGCTAGTACAAGTACAGGATGGGGTGGAAAGAGTCATTGCGTATGCGAGCAGAGGCCTGAGTCCACCTGAGACAAGGTATCCGGCGCACAAGCTTGAGTTCCTCGCTCTCAAGTGGGCTGTGACAGATAAGTTCCATGACCACCTCTACGGGCGCAAGTTCTCTGTTCTGACGGACAATAATCCTCTGAAATATGTAATGACCTCATCCAAACTCGACGCCACTGGTCAGCGATGGGTTTCTCATCTGTCCATATTTGACTTTGACATCCAATATCGGAGGGGACAAGATAACTCCAACGCTGACGCCCTCTCACGTATGTCCAATCAGGAGGTGGCGGAGACCCTGCAATCATGTCCGCAGCAGGTGAGGACTGGTGGCCCGAGATATAAGGAGGCACAAACCACCCAGGAGCCTGAGGAGGTCTTAGGCGAGGACACAGCTGTCACAGTGGAGCCCGAAAGCTGTCTGCCGCTGGAGCCAAGTGAGGTGTATGTGGATGTGGGGATGGAGGCATTACCTGCTATGACCACACAGGAGCTTCGAGCGGGACAGAAGGAAGACCGAGTTATCGGTCCCATCCTCCACTTTAAGAGCAGGAACCACAAACCAAGCCACAGTGAGAGGATGAAAGTGGGTGCCACTGGGGGTCTCCTCTTAAAAGAGTGGAGGAGGTTAGTTGTAAAAAAAGGGATCCTGTATCGCAGTGTCAGAGATTGCCATAAAGGGGTGGTGGAGCAACTAATACTGCCAGAGAGGCTGCGTGAAACCGTCAAAACAGCCCTTCACAATGACTCAGGGCATCTGGGATTAGAGAGGACACTACAGATGATAAGAGAAAGATTTTACTGGCCAAGAATGTTTCAGGAGATCAAGGTTTGGTGCGAACAGTGTGAGAGATGCTGCCTTAGAAAAACTCCCACAGCCAACCTCAGGGCCCCCCTCGTCAGTATCCATACCAGTGCCCCAATGGAGCTGGTTTGTGTGGACTTCCTGATGCTGGAGAAGTCTAAAGGGGGTATGGAGAATGTGCTCATTGTTACAGATCACTTTTCTCGCTATGCACAGGCCTACCCCACCAGGGACCAAAAGGCAGGCACAGTGGCCAGGGTCTTGTGGAGGAATTTCTTCTGCCGTTTTGGTTTCCCTGCAAAATTGCACGCAGATCAAGGGCGCAACTTTGAAAGCGCAATTGTGAGGGAGCTATGCAAGTGTGCTGGCATCATTAAGACCCACACCACGCCCTACCACCCCCAGGGCAACGGGACCACTGAAAGATTTAACCGTACCCTGATGAACATGCTGGGAACTCTAGAGCTGCACCAGAAGCCCCGGTGGCATGAGCATGTGGATGCCATGACACACGCATATAACTGCTCACGACATGACTCCACTGGATATAGCCCATACTACCTTATGTTTGGTAGACATCCCAGGCTCCCAGTGGACCTCATCTTCGGGTCCCCTTCAACGAACCAGCCATGTAAATACAGTGAGTATGTCCAGACCCTATACGACTCCCTGTCGCAGGCCTATGCCCTGGCCAATCAGACATCTCAGCTGGCGAAAGGACAGCAGAAAAAGTACTATGACAAAAAAGCTAAGAGTGAAGACTTTAGTCCAGGGGATAGAGTCTTGGTCAAGGTCTGTCATGTGGAAGGGAGGCAGAAGTTAGGAGATCGATGGGAGGCACGACCATATGTTGTGGTGAAGAAACAACCAGGTTTGCCTGTGTACGTGGTGCGACCAGAAGATGGAGGAGCAGAGAGAGTGGTTCATAGAAACCTTTTGACGCAGTGTATGTTCCTCCCAGTGGAGCGGGACAAAGGAGTGATGGAAGAAGGGGGCGAGTCAGATGGTGAGATATGTGAGGCAGGCATTGAATCGGAAGCCGAAGAGGGAACAAGGAGTGACAGTTCAGAGGAGATGCTGGACAGTACACTGATTGGAAAAACAGATAAAGAGGAGGAGCAAATAAACACAGAGGAGGCTGACATGCAGACAGACGAAACGAGTAGCGAAGAGACAGTGCTTGTGACTGGTAGTGGTGCCAACCCCACTCAAGGGCCCAACCCTCCGAGAAGAAACCCGAGAAGGAGCCGGCGTCCCCCAACTAAACTCTCACTCGAGTCCCAAGTTGTGGAACTAGAGAGTGACCACCAAAAGATAGAAAGAGGGAGGAAGTTGTGGTTAAAAGTCAGAAGTGAAAGGAGCAACAGGGAGCCATACTACATGCACCCTGATAACAGTTAGCCACCCACTCCCACACTAATTACACACATCATGTGCAATACATTCACTCACAACCCATTCATTGTATTGAGTGTCATAGATTAGACCACACTTGAGTTTTGGGTCAATCAGATGGCTGGGACGCCATCAATTAAAGAAGGGGTGGATGTAAGGCAGTGTATTGTGTTGTCCACAAGATGTCGCTATACCGCTGTTGTGTTAAGGCAGATTCAAGTGCCTTTAGCATGGTTTGAACCTCTTGATGTACCGTAGTGTTGATACCTTTCCTCAGTTCGTGTTATCAACGCTATAGGTAAGCCATGTTAACGATAGTGGAAGTTGCAATGAAAAATATCTTTGTTGTTATCACGCTAAAGTTCATTTTATTCAGATATTTTGTGTTTTAAACTGTTAAAGACCTAAATGCAGAGTAATACGGAGAGTTAAAATGTTTTATTCTTTCGTTTAAATGTGGTTAATGTGTGGTGGCTAATGCGAAGCTATCTATTATAATATAAGCAGTGAGTGCTTGCTATTGAGTTACATGTGCAATTGAAATGTACTTTGATAGTTTAAAATTTAACCTCAGTTCATGTTATCAACGCTATAGATGTCGAGCTGTGGAATAAACGGTCAAGCCACAATCCCGAACCCCTCTGTGTCCGCGTCCCCTTCCTCTACCACCGTCCATGATCATTCACAACACAGCGCAGAGTAACAGCGGCGGTGCTGGAGACCACAGTACGCGCGCGGAAAAAGAGAGAGAGGGCTACACTACCAAGCCAGCTCTGCTGTTACACAATCAATTTAACAGGCAAAGGTTAATGTTCATGTGAGAATACTCAGCTTAATATGATAGTACATAAACTCTAACCTGCCAGAGGTCCACCCAGACAGCTTTAGCAGTGGGGCAGTTGTTGTCTGTTAGCTAAACCATGCTAGTCAGGTTAGCCCCTGGATATATATGGTGAATGCAAATGGCAAATCAGAGCTGACAGAGCCTCCGATGTTCTCGTTCCCCAGTAAGTTCCAGCAACACCGGACAAAGAGTGGCGGATCGGACTGACATTGTTCAACCAAAGTTGGGTAATGTCACGTCTCTGGAAACACAAACAACCAAACATGCTACCGTTACATCTTTTGCAACGGCATCACCCAAATGTGTCTATTACAGCGCTCAAGCCTCGCTATAATGTTGCCTGACTTGTGCATCAGTGTGTCCATTGTTCCTGACCAGAATAGACTAATCTGGCGGCTGATGTATGAGTTGTCATTCCTGAATGTAGGCTTACCGCTGGTTCAAACCCTGTTGTCTGGAAACATGAGCTGTCAGGTATCTTGTGTGTTTAGCTAGTTAACCCCCTCCCCATCCCATCCCCCAGGTGTTCCAGAGAAGGATGGACGGCTCGGTGAACTTCTACAGGCCATGGGATCAATACAAGATGGGCTTTGGTAGCGCTATTGGAGAGTACTGGCTCGGTGAGAGATGAAACCAAACTAAGTACAAACAAACTCAGATGTGTGCGATGTGACTTCAGGTTTAGCGATACAATCAGCTCATGGTTCAGTACATTACATGATACAGAGTTTATGGTTAGCTTTTACAACCACCTCATGAGTTTCTATGTTTGTGTTTGTTTTCAGGTCTTGAGAATCTCTTCCACCTGACTCTGAGGAAACAGTACGAGCTGCTGGTGGACATGGAGGACTTCAGTGGAAACAAAGTGTTCGCTCGTTACTCCTCGTTCTCCATCGACCCAGAGTCTGACGGATACAGACTGCATGTATCTGGGTTCACTGATGGAGGGGCAGGTGAGTTGGTGGTAGCAGAAGTTGTTTTGTGTTTTTCTGATCTTCAGTTTTCGCAGGGAGATGATTTTCACTAGGCAGGCTGACGACGTGTCTCTGCTCTCAGATATTTTTTTCTGTTTCCATCGTAGCACTTCGATTCACCATGTATTCATCTCACTATCTGAAAGGCTCAAACTGATATCGTACAGTCTTGTGAAGATTTTATTAGACCATCTCACACAGTGACATGCAATAAACTCACACCATCGCTGTAGTCTTAAAATGCCTTTAGATTTGCCTTATTTTGTTAATTTTACCAAGACAGAGCAGAACATTTTACAGTGTAAAACTCATCTTGTTGGTATACAACGGCGTAATAGAGCCATTGAAGGTAAAAAATAATAATAATTATGGGAGGGAGTAATATTCCGAGAAGTTTCATAGAGATAGCTGGAACCAAATGCAAGGCTCAGAGATGTCCACCTCTGGTATGAATTTACGAGCTGGGTCAGGCTGCACCAGAACAGGAGCTGTAGTGAACAACACTTTTAATCTTTTGCGTTTCTGAGGTCCAACTTGGTAAACACCGTTGCTCCAGACTACAGTGGGCTTGAAGTGAGGCTTGAAGGCCGAGTTGATCAGAGGGAGAGGATACTTGTTCCTCACCGTGATGTGGTTTAACTCACGATAGTCGATGCATGGCTGCAGTGATTTGTCCTTCTTCCCCATGAAAAGAACAAACCTGCGCCTACAGGGGATGAAGAGGGACCGATTATTCCAGCTGCCAGGGACTCCTTGATGTACTTTCTCCATGGTTTCTCTTTCGGGTGTGACTGGTTCAATCTGCATGGCCCCCAGAAGGAGATTTGGTGCAGTCATAAGGCTGGTGAGGAGGCAATGCAGCACCGGTCTTTGCTGAATGCCTCCCCCAACTCATGGTACTCTTTGGGAATTGTAGTCAGATCCGGTTATGTTGGTTATTATTGGAAAACACAGGAAAACAAGGAAGAGACTAGCAGGATCATGACTTTGAAGAGACATTGCAAGTTAGTATCAAAACTGTTGTCTTATAATCCAGTGAGTAATAACATCACCAACACTAAGTGTGCACAGGGAAACAGTCAAAGTCTACCTCCCACGCACACATGCATGAAGTCATTCTAACCTAATTCATTATAAACACTTCCATACTTTATGGTAAAATGAAAACTCACTCAAATAGGTTGGAGGCTCGAATTCAAGTTTTTTCTCTGAATATTACCCCCCTCCCTCAGCTCTGTAATTATTATTATTTTTATTATTATTATTATTATTTACCTACAATGGTCCTAATACACTGTCGAATGTCGGCGCTCTCTGGTGGACACAGTCTATAATTGAGACACTGTTTTTAAATGACCTCAAACCTAGTTTCACATTCTGACATTTACTGTTTCTGATCAGCTGACATGTAAGCAAGATAACATCAGATATATTGGCTGGGCTGATTTATTGATCTAGCTCTATTCTGCAGCAATAAACCAGCACTAGTCCCAGTATGTGGACAGTTTTTTAGAGTGCCAGCATCGTAGCCATAACAGTAGTCGAAGTAGTAGTCCCAGTTGTATTAGTATCATTGTCAGGATTCATCACTGTGATTCATGCTGTGTTTCTGTAGGAGACTCCTTGAGTTTTCACAACGGACAGAAGTTCTCCACCTTTGACAAAGACCAGGACTCCTATTCTGGCAACTGTGCCAGATCATACCTGGGGGCGTTCTGGTACAATGTTTGTCACTACGCAAACCCAAACGGGGTTTATCGTTGGGGGGCTGACAAGACTATCTATGCTGTTGGAGTGGACTGGTACCATTGGAAGGGCCATGACTACTCTCTGAAGGCCATCAGCATGAAGATCCGTCCTGTGCAGTAAATCTCCAGGACCAACGTACAGCAGAATATCAGCTGATGATTTGTTTCTCTTTTCTCTCTCGCTTATCTAGAACATAATGTCACATGTTTATATGGAGTCTGATAACGTGTTGATAATTTATAGAAGAGGAAAAGATAAAGAAAACACATAAATAATAAAAGCAAATGTTTAGAAAAATGAGAGAAGAAGAAAAGCCAGTCAACATGTAAAATGGTCGAAGTAAATATTTCCATCTAAAATAAAAGTCAGAGTTTGATTGTGTGTGTGAGCAGCTGCTGGCTGTAAAGAGAAATGATTCTCTGCTGGTTAAGATGTTGCCTTCAGTCCGCTGGCTGCAGCTAAACACAGTCTCAGCTTTAAAGTCAAACTAACTAGTTTCAACATAACGTTTGGTGGAGGCTTGAATCTTTTTCTGCTGCACAGTGACAATAAATGAGAAGCTGAGCAGAAAGCTGATGTGATGTCTTCACTTTGTCTCCTGTGTCTACATTATATATACTTAAGTGCTTGTATTTAAATAATATTTTCAATGCTGGACTTTTACTTTTAGCTGAGTATTTTCACAGTGTGGTATTAGTACGATTACTGAAGTAAAGGATCTGAATACGTCTTCCACCACTTCTACAAGAAAAAGACAAAAGAATGCAAAATAAAGACTAAAAGTATAATTAGGGGATGCTGAAATTAAAAAACTGCTTTGATATTGCGTAGAGTACTGATACATGTGCACACACACACACATTAAAAAATATGTTAGTGTCTATGTAGTTTTCCCTTATTTGTATTTGTATTTAAATGCCAGTCTACAATTTATTATTATTATTATTATTATCTTATCTTGGTGATCTGTATATATTTTAATATCACATTTCTTCTGTTTATGTATGTTTTTATTTTACACGTGCTTTGGCAATGTTAACATCTGTTTTCCATGCCAGTAAAGCCCAATTGAATCAAATTGAATTGAGAGAGACAGCATGCAGTAGCACAATGCAAATTCCACATAGAATTTTAAAATAATAATAATGTAATGGTATTGGCAATATTACTATTAATAAAATAATAATAGTAATAATGAGAATAATAGTAATAAGATTAATAATTAATAATAAAAAGCTTTTTTAAAGATCAGTTTTGAGAAGTGATTTAAAATATGTCACTGATTCAGCAGCCTCAGATTTTCAGGCAGGGAGTTTAGAGCTGAGGGGTCCTGAAAGTTAAACCAGTTCTCCTTTAGTCCTGAAGCAGAACTCAGGAACAGCTAGAGTCCTGCCCGAGGATCTGAGCCTGCACTCTGGGCCATAGGGGATCAGCAAGTCATTCAACTGGGAGCTAAACCATAAAGTGCTTTAAACCTGATCAGTAAAATCTTAAAATCAACTCTAAAACTAACTGGTGACCAGCGAAGAGGCTGAAACAGGCTGAAGTGATCTGGTCTTCTAGTGCTTGTTAAAAACCCAGTGGCTGCGTTTTGTATCAGCTGAAGGAGTGAGATCGTTTTGTGGCTTTAACCCTGAATATAATTAATTACAATAATCTAACTGAGATGATATAAAAGTATGCCCACCCAGGTTTATGGCTGCAGGTTTGACATTTGTAGACTGGGAACCGGGCTATTTTTGTAAAATTGGGATAGACTTTGGAAGACCAAAAAGAATGATTTCAGAAAATTGCTTTCTTCACTGGTTCATGTCAACAATAGTACTGAATTTTGTGTTTATGTATGATATAGCCCAGTGTCAGCATGTATTACACAGAACAACTGGGGTCCACAGAAGACTAGGCATCAGCGACCACTGCTGAAAAAGTTCAGTTTGATTGATTCAAATATGATTTGAACCAGTCTAGAGCAGTCTCCCTGATGCCAAACCACTTTTCAAGGCGATCCAATATAATACAATGATCAACTGTGTCAAATGCTTAGCTGAGATCAAGAAGAATTAAAATCGAGAAAAGTCCAGCATCAGCTGTAAGTAAAATTGTTGTTTGTGTTACGAACTGAGAGGGGTGGAATTACTTACTACAACAGCAGCTCATATGATACATGTAGAAATAAAGGCATGTCTCTAAAATAACCCCAAATAAAGGCCTGGTCATGCCACCGAGGTGAAGAAAGGCCACCCACACCATTTGAGAACACAGTCTTAAAAACAATACAAAATGAATTTTGTACTTCCTTTAAACTTCACAATACAGAAGGATACAAAGTGCATATGTTTTTTTTCTAACTACGTAAGTTAACCAACATGATCATGAAACAATACAAAAAGCCACAGAGGCATTGAAGATATTTCATCACTTCATGAACTGGCCAACATGGCCAAAGCAAAGAACAAGGCCCCAAGTGAGTCTCTGTTAAACGTCTGAACAAGAAAAGGATGAAATGGAGAGTACTTCAGGTACAGATCCTGACCCAGAGGGTTCAAGGAGTAGCTAGAAATATTGAAAAGAACAAAGAGGACAATATATCGACATCTTGACGTGTGTGTGTGTGTGTGTTTTCACTGGTAGTCCATTAGTTTGCAGAGTGGAGACATGCGGGTTCACTGCAGCCTGTTTCCCTGTACAAGTCGCCCTGTGGTCACTTTTCCTTTTGAAGTTTTTGTCTCTCTCAGGGTTCATGCCTATGAAGCACATGTAAAGTGTCAGGAAACACTCACAACATTTAATGCAGATTGTTTCACCTTTATGATGCATATAATCACACTTATGGATTAGAAGTTTTCCTCCCACCATGTATTCTTAATGGAGTCAACAGCTGCATTATGTACACAAGATTGTGCAGATGACAAACCAGATTAATAAACAAATACAGCATTTTTCAAGGAGTATATTCGAATTTATGCATATTCCTAACCTTGAAAACATAATAGTTAAAATTAAGCATTTTTCAAACTTTAAAAACTTTGTATGAACCCTGTACATACGTAAAAGGCAAGTTCTGAGGTTGTGCGAGTTCAACCCTTACATTTGAATGAGCTCCATTGTACACGCCACCTCCTCCTGGTACTCAAGGTTGGCTATGTAGTAGGGTGCAAACGGCTACTAGTCAAGTTGTCTCCTGAAACCAAAATGAATAAAACACACAACATCACTTATTTTTACCCATGCCATTTGACCCATGAGAATGAACTGATTTAACTGGGGTTAACAAGAGGAGGTAACAAACAGGGAGCAATGCACACAGAGTATACCTGAAAAACAGAAACACTTGTACACTCAAATGTGGACTGTGGTCGAGCTACGGAGCAGGGACGCACGCAGCGCTGCTCCTCGGGCGCACCACCTGTTTTGGGATTTTTGAAGCAGCTGCACCTGGTGCGTCTCTGTGTGATGGCCCATTAAGTGTGTTTAGAGAGCTACAGTGCAGGTGCCAGGGGCTTTTTAAAAAAACATTAAATGAGTGTCAGTTAAAGGTCCAGTGTGTAGGATTTAGTGGCATCACCATTTAATTAGCATTCGCCCTTCCAAGTGTGTAGGAGAAACTACGGTGGCCGAGAAACTCGTTAAAAAACTGGGCTAAAGACTCTCTCTAGAGCCAGTGTTTGGTTTGTCCATTCTGGGCTACTGTAGAAACATGGCGGTGCAACATGGCGGCCTCCGTGGAAGGAGATCCGCTCCCTCTGTAGATATAAAGGGCTGATTCTAAGGTGACGAAAACAATTCTTATTTTCAGGTGATTATACACTAATGAAAACATACTTAAATAATATATTCCATTTCTGCCGACAGCTGCTCCTAAATGTTCCACACTGGACCTTTAAGTGGAAAGCTTATTTGCTCCCCTGCAACCTATTCCTGTGACAAGGGAACTGTGTGAACACCAGGACATGGATTGTTTGGACCCTTTACCAAGGCTCAAAGTCTGGCAGAACAGCGAGACACAAGGCTGGTTTGCTGTCATGTTGTTCTGTGACAACTGAGCAAACTCCATTTCCTGATGAAGACCGTGTGATACGGTCAAAAGCTCTGAAATAAGCAAGAAAGTGGACCTTGAGTTGAACAGTCTAACTCAAAAACCAAACAGCTTGATAACAGTTTGAATGCATGTATTGTGGCTTCATAACGCATGTAATCACAGATCTATAATCTATATCTGAGTGACGCTCAGGTGTGTGACCTTTGGAGTGAGAGAGGAGAAAACCTGCAGACTGTTTATGAGGTAGATAACAGCTGGACTGAACTCCGATCAGACTCGCTCAACACAAACACACTTTCTCTCCTGGTTTCACACAGAAGGTGAGTACGATCATGTTGTTGCAGATTCTGATTCATTTTTACGTCTGAACTCGGGTCTGTTTCCTCTGTGGTTTCTTGGAGTCCAGGACGATGCTATGGCTCAGTGGAAACAGACCTCAGACCAGCTTTATGAGCTGTTGGAAGTTGTTTTTCATCATCCAGACATTTATGGCAGCTACTGTTCTGTCTCACATGTCAGGTTTCCATCCAAATGAAAAGCAAATTTTAACCAAATTTCCAGAAACTCATTAAAATAAAACGTGACTCGCTGCTCGTCTCCGCCCACTGCTGCTGCGAGAACGCGAGCTCATTGGCTGATGGAGGTGAACAGCTGGTGGAGCTGATCCTCCAGCCGCTGCCGTTAAAGCACCGCAGAAGAAGAGGACGCAGCGAGACGACGTCATTAAAAGCTCAGACGATGGAAACATGACGTTTCTGTTGGCTTCATGTGTTCATGTGAGGAAGGCTCCAGCCTCCTCATCGCTCCACACAGCTGATGCTCTCAGCTCTTCAGGCTTCATGACGTCAGCAGTTATTCACTCAGTCTGCTTCTGGTTTCATCCACAAACTTTTACACCTCAGACAGGAAACTCTTTCTACAGATATTTCCTTGTTTATTTGTTGAATGCTTTCTGATTGGACGCTGGCACAGATGTAAACAAAGTTGAAAATGTAAAAAGTAAAGTAAAACTGGGGACCCCAACATAAACCTATGGTCTGGTTACATCATCCATGGTCGGTGTTGATGATCATTGATTAGATCACTAAAAAAACATTTGAAGCGACTCCTCTGACTCCTCCTCCTGTGCTGACAGACAGACAGGATGGCGGGCAGGAAGTCGGTGTGTTGTGGTATCTCTGCTCGGGAGGCGACGCTGGCCGTCCTGTTCATCGTCATGACAGCCGTGTGTGTGACACTGATCACACTGATGGCTACCTGGAAAACACACACAAGTGAGAACACACACACACACACACACACACACACACACACATCAGACTACACATTCACATCTAGAACAGGAAGCATAAAAATAGAAACTTGCATGTTTCTTTAGTAATACTTGAAATACTCACTAGAGCACCAAATGTGGATTGTGATTGGATTTAGTGACCAGCTGTTTTAGGAAATACTGAACCTTTTTTTTTTTAATGAAACTATATATTTGTGAGGTGTTTTAAAGATTTACGTCTTCAGTAGGAACCAATGGGCTCGGAGCTGAGAGCCACAGACAGGAAGTCAGACAGTACTGAGAGACGGACCGACATGTTGTTGGTTTGAGTCTGAACATGAATTTTTTTAACTATAACAAACAACCTATGTGTACTTTTATAAGTTTCTGTTTGTGGTGCAAACCGGTGCAGTTTTAGCATTATATTTTGCCAAACCATGTCAGAAACTGTCGCCTGACACAGTGTGTTCTGGATACTGCCACCGGATGGCGCCAAAGTCAACTTTAAATGAATGATTAAAAGAAATGAAAGATGTTCATTCTTTTGCCACAGTAGCAGTGAGGCATCAGGGACGGCAAAGTCTGTCCACCACTTTGGTCCCGACTGAAATATCTCAACAACTATTGGATGGATTGCCACAAACTTTTGTTCAGACATTCATGTTCCCCTCAGGATGAATTGTAATAACTTGTGTTAGCGTGTTAGCATGCTAACAAACTAAGATGGCGAACATGGTAAACATTATAGTTGCTATACATTAACATGTTAGCCTTTTCATTGTGAGCATGTTAGCATGCTGATGTTAGCATTTAGCTCAAAGCACCGGTGTGTCTAAGTACAGCCTCACAGTTGCTAGCATAGCTTTTAGTTTATAAGGAAATCATGACACACCTAAATACAAACACATAACCACCTATATACAAAAATATACTGTGGCATCAAAAATAAGCTGACTAAACATTTACTGTGATGGGTTGTCTCTTTTCAGGTTGACTTCTATTGCAATTAACTGTTTGGAAGGAATTAAAAACTAATGATTTCAAAAATGATTAGCAGGGATGTGAATAATACAAATTTGTAGTGAGCTAAAACATGACAGAGTAGCTGTATGGTCCTTTAAAACTAACAGTTATCCTTCTCTATTGTCCTGTCAGCTCCGGAAGCGACCCTTCCTCCGAGTCCAGAGCCTCAGCACAAACCTTACCTGATCGGAGTGGGCCGAGCCGACTGCACCGGGCCACCAGCCGAAATCCCTCTGGTCAGTACCAAAACACACACCGGACACTGATGCTGCCTCCAAGGTCTCCAGCCACACTGCTTCTTCCATGTTCAGAAGTCATGAGTACAACTCAAAGTTCAGCTGTTCAACCACTGCTCTATATAAGTGCTCAAGGTATATTAAACTGCAGGTACCCGTAGCAACAGTACTGATGCTTCAGGCTCTCTTGGCAGTTAACTGATTGATGAAACTAAGCTAACCATGGTAGAAAAGGTTTCAGTCGTAGTCATCTGGACAACCGTTTACCACAGTGTATTAACACCATGGTCAAGCCAATCATATGCTAATCAGGTACTTAACAGTGATGAGGGAGGTGCAGCCAGTAGTCCAGATGACTACGACTGAAACCTTTTCTACGATGGAACACTCCTGGACGAATGAGGGACTACACCATCTAAGCTAACCATGGGTAAAATGACTACAAATACACTTTAAAACATGGAGGAGGATTTAAATGCAGACGACCTTTGTTCCTGTGGTCAGTGGACATAGAATAAGAGACAGTAACAGACTTGCAGGTGTCCACTTAGAGATAATAACAACTTCCAGGTGTTTAAAGACTCACAGGTGTCAGCATAAATACAATAGCGACTCCCGTCCCCGTAGAGATAAAAATTACTCTTAAAGGTTGGCCCTAACTGGACCTGATTCTCAGCACCAAATCTTACAAAGTCTGCACCGCAAAACCTAAGCTGATCTTGAAATCAGGTACGGGATTGAGCCGGCGCACATTTGGTCCTCTGGTACCAGATCACAGCAGGATGCACAGCAGCAGCTGGACTCAACCTGAGAACCTGAGACTTTTTAGCCAGTCACATGGGCTGTTAACATCAGCCAGTTCATTGCTCGTCCAATGTCAATCCTTTTTCATCATTCTGATGGATTCATTTGTCATCCGTCATTGCATACAAGGTGTGATCCTGATTTCAAAGTGGGTCAACTGTACATGTTTCTGGACACAAGGCAACACTTTCCCACTGAAATTACCCTGTTTACCCCTTAAGATATATAATACCCATACTTATATACAGTATATTTCTGAAAAGAGGTGCAGTAGAGGAATGTGTTTTTGGTTTCCCATATTTTCCCAACCTGGACGTAAACAGCAGCTTACTGAGGACTTTAGGAAGGCACACAAACACACTTTTAATCTGCAGGGAATCAAACTCCAAAGTCTGCAGCGAAGGCCGGACGGTTCCTAATCTTTATGGTTTCTCTGCTGAAATCGGAGATATCAAACTTTCACATTCTCAGTCAGAGGACCATAAACCCTCAGGTCAACCTGGATGTGTCTGAACATTTCTGAATGAACTGCATAAGCAAACACACAATCTGCCCGAGAACGTCAATGTGTGTTTTAGCACCAGCTAGCATGCTGATGCTGACCCGCACAAAGCCCGGTTCCATACTTGGATACCTGATGTTAAGTTGATTAGATTTTTGACAATTTGACGCACCCAGTTGGGGTATGGGGCTGTTGCTAAGAGCCACCCGGTCCTCATATAACCGGAGTGACAGCTGTGTTGTATCCTCGGCAGGACGTCAAACATGTTTTCGGGGTATCCGGTTTGATGACCTCAGAATTGCTTCTCTGCTCTTTGCATATGTGGTTCTGTTGGCTTCATCAGACCGTGACCTTCAGCGCGCACTGGGGCGGTTTGCAGTCGAGTGTGAAGCAGTCCGAATGAGAGTCAGCACCTCCAAGTCTGAGGCCATGATTCTCTGCTGGAAAACAGTGGATTGCTCCCTCTGGGTTGGGAGTGAGTTGTTGCGAAGGAGTTCAAGTATCTCGGGGTCTTGTTCACCAGTGAGGGTAAAATGGACCTTGAGACAGACAGGTGGATTGGTGTGGCCTCAGCAGCAATGCAGCGGCGTACCGGACTGTTGTGGTTCAGAGGGAGCGGAGCTGGAAGGCAAAGCTCTCGATTCACCAGTCGGTCTGCCTTGCAGCCCTCAGCTCCGGTCATGAGCTTTGGGTAGCGACCGAAACAATGAGATCCGAAACGAAAAGTCTGGGCTCGGCCTTAGAGAGAGGCTGAGGAGCTCGGAGGAGAGCCGCTGCTCCTTCGTGTTGAAAGGAGCCAGTTGAGGTGGTTCAGCATCTGATCAGGATCCTCCTGGACGCCTTCCTTTGGAAGTTTTTCAGGCATGTCCAACTGGCAGGAGACCCAGAACACGCTGGAGAGATTATATATCTTATCTGCCTTGGAATCGCCTTCAGGATCCATCAGGAGGAGCTGGAAAACGTTTCTTGTGAGAGGAACATCTGGACCACCGTGACCTGGCCCCAGATAAGCAGCAGAAAATGGATGGATGAATAATTCAATGTGCAGCTGTATTTTTCTTTTTCTTTTAATTGAACTTGATGTATTATCATAGCAACAAGAGGGGTTAAAGAGTCAGTTCATCCAGCACATATTTCCTCTCTATCCCCGCAGACTTCAGTAGAAAGTAGCAACATGTATAACCTGAAACACAAATGATAAACAACATCAACAAAGACGAACTGCAAGTTAAGTGAAAAGTGGATTCATGTTTGACGTCCATTACTGAGCTCAATATTTATATTTTCTTTGAAATGACCACACCAATCTGTGTGTGTGTGTGTGTGTGTGTGTGTTTTTAGATGGGTTACGCAAACCCTCAGCAGACGGCTGCAGGCATTCACACTCGCTTGTACAGCCGAGCCTTCATCATTGACGACGGGAGGCGCAGAGTCGTGTTCGTCACTGCAGATGTAGGAATGATATCACAGAGGTTACGACTGGAGGTGAACACACACACACAACAGGACATAACACATATTAATAGTTGAAGTATTTAGATCCTTTAATTAAGTAAAAGTATTAATATCAGAGTATAAAAATAGTCCTTTACAGGTAAAAATCCAGCGTTTAACATTTTATTTCAGTAAAAGTACATAAGTATAGTAACAGCAAAATGTACTTAAGTATCAAAGTAGCCCCTTTCAGTGTTGTACTATTATATGTATTATTATTATTAATTGTTATTATTAAGGTTAATTTTAATGGCGTAGCTGGTTGAGGTGGAGATACTTTAGCTAGTTTATGTATTATTGAGCAGTTTACTCTAAAACAATGCCAGGGTCAGATTAACCTTCTGTGGGGCCCCTGAGGAAAAAATTTGCTGTGGGCCCCTAATTCATTCCCCCATCCGTCACCTCGTGTTCCCAAGTTGATTAAATACAAATTTATTTATAGTAACTGAAATGCTAAAGGTCACAGTGTGTACTGCAGAGCTAAAGATGCTGAGCAACACACAGTCAGGCTCCAGCCTCTTCATCGCTCCACACATCTGATGCTCTCAGCTCTTCAGGCTTCGTGACGTCAGCAGTTATTCACTCACACACAGCTTCCACGCCTCAGACAGGAAACTCTTTCTACACACACACACTTATTTAAAAATATGTGGTGTTTCCACTTAGGTTTTTTCATTTGCGAATTTCAGTGATCATGGAAACGCACTTAGTGTGAACCCACAAGCATTTAGGGCTTCAGATTCAAACCTTCCTGGTTCGAATCCAGCCGGGGACCTTTGTTGCGTGTTTGTCTCTCCCCACATTTCCTGTCTGCTCTGCAAATAACAAAACAAAATAAAAATAAAAAATGTACGTAAAGAAATAATGTGTGTGTGTGTGTGTGTGTGTGTGTGCAGGTTCTGCAGGCGTTGCGGGTGAAATACGGGGATCTGTACCGTCAGGATAACGTGGTTCTGAGCGGGACTCACACACACTGCGGACCAGCCGGATATTTCCAGTACACCCTGTTTATGATCAGCAGTAAAGGTTACATCAAGGCGTCCATCGAGCCGCTGGTCAACGGCATCGTCAAGGTGTGTGTGTGTGTGTGATGTATTGATTGGTTTATGTTCAGCGCCCTACACAGTTCATACAGTAAGACTCATCACACAGCTGCAGAGGAGAAGCACGCTTTTCACAAAACAACATTATTACAAAACATTTTTTTGGGAGATATTTACTGAGCTGAAAATTACTGTCAGTGGTGAAAAATCATCATAATGTAAAATTTAGCGGGGGATAAAAGTATGTTTACATTTCTATTCCCTCCTTCCCTATTTTGTGCCTCTGAACACGAATGCTATAGAATATAATACTGCTTGAGCCCAAATATACAAAAACTGCTTTTCTTAATATACCCGTAGCCCATCACAACATGAAGCTGTATTAATGAATGTAAAACTTTGTTTCCAGGGTATAGACATAGCCTGATGTACCATGTATTGATAATTTCAACGTTGTTTTCAGAGTATAGCCACCCCCCTCGTACCATGACTCTCTGTTTAGGAATATCAGAAACACTTTATTGATCCAAGATCACATGATGCTGTATTAATAATTGTAAACCTTTGTTTCCAGAGTATAGACATATCCCAGAATAACTGTAAAGCTGCGTTTTTGTTTCCAGAGTATAGATATAGCCCACAGCACCATGAGGCCAGGCAGGATTTACAGGAGCAGAGGAGAGCTGGACGACAGCAGCCTGAACAGAAGTCCTCAGTCCTACCTGAACAACCCTGAGGACGAGAGACACAGGTACACAGAGAGACAGAGAGAGAGAGAGAGAGAGAGAAGGACTGTATTAATATTGTTAGTAAACTTAAGGTTTAGATTTATAAATGCATCCATGTAAATATTATTTATGTAATAACTTGACTGTTTTTGGAGATTTATCTTCAGCGTTTGCTTTATGTATGTTTATGTATACGATATGTTTGTAATGTTGTATCATATACAGATTCACATGAATGTAAATACATATTTTTATTTGTACTCGAGGGAGAAAACTGATTCCTATATTTTCCTTCCAATATGTAAAGACATTATTGATTAGTATTCTTATTGATCCCTTCAGATATAAGTGGAACACAGATAAACAGGTGTTGGTGCTCAAGTTCACTGATCTGGATGGAGACGGGATCGGTATGCTCAGGTAAAAACACCCAGCACCTTCCTTTCATAATAATAATAATAATAATAATAATAATAATAATAATGATAATATGGCTGAGTACTGATTTCTGATACTGGCACCTGTATGATACAATATAAATTGAATCTTATATTCATTATTTATATACAAGACCCTCCAAACAAAAAAACACTGATAGCTACGATAGCTTCCTCCATATTGGACTCTGCGTCCACTCAAAGATCAGCTCCGTCAGGACGGCTTGTTACTGATCAAAGTCGTGAATTCATGTTTGAGAGTTCACCAAAGTCGAACTCGATGTGACGGATTTGTGTGGCTTTACTTCACTGCTGTTATTGGAATCCACTGATCGCAGTGATTAAACTGAAATGAATCCATTTAAGTGCTTGTGTGAAGGAGTCTTAACTCCACTCTGGTCTTCTCTCCTGACAGCTGGTTCGCCGTCCACGCCGTCAGCATGAACTACACCAACCGCATGGTGAGCAGCGACAACATGGGCTACGCCTCCTACCTGCTGGAGCAGGACAAGAACCCCGGAGATCTACCTGGACAGGTAGATCCGATGTCTGCCAGGAGAAGTGACATTATGAGGTCTTTCTGCACAGGATCCTGCTTTCAGTCATTACTGTGAACACCGCAGTTAAGCTTCATGAGCAGAAGCAAGGGCATCTTTGTTCTGGGTTTCACTTCTCAGGCTACATCAGCCGTGTTTCCACCACCCAGTCCAGTTCGTTACACATTAGAGCCGTTATTTTCGCGTTGTGGATGGTGCCAATGGAACCACTCCATTCTGTCCCGTTTTTTCGTTCCATTGATTGGTCAACAGAGCGCGACAGGACTCAACTTTATTTTGGCGGTATTTTTCCTCGCTGCCTGCAGCCTTTTCTCAAACAAAGCTTGTCTCCTTGTTGTAATCAACAGCCACATACCGAGAAGAAAGAAAAACAAAACATCCGATGTCCTCCTTTGTGTTCACTGCGTCGCGTTAGATATGATGTCACGCTACTTACATGGTTGATGCGCCCATTACCATCCGGCAACAATTCAGCCTACATTCAAGAGTACTGTCTGCAGTGGAAACGCAAAACAGATCTAGGGTTTAGGTACATGGAGGTACGGGTTAGGTAAAGGTTTCAAGGGTACTAACGCGGCTATCAGGGCTACTGTCCGACCCTCTGATTGGTAGAGGTGTTACCTGCAGCCTGAGAGGAGAAACACCGTAAGAATACTGGAAACTGCTTTCTCGCTCAGTAAGCATTTCAGTCGTAATTCTTTAAAAGAAATAAAACAAATCTCAAGGTGTGTGACAACAACGACGGTGTGGGTTTATTGAGTGTTACACTGTGCGAGACGGGTCCAGTGTATGATACAGTGGACACAGTGTGTCATATTCTGTTTGGATGGTTTCTAGTCATTGGTCATAGCAGCAGTCACATTGTGAGAAGTTGGTCTTTCAGACTGTTTTTGGTCTCCAAAGCTCTAAATCACCACCGGTGGTCGAGTTTCTCAGTGAGATCTTTTTTTTAAACTCTGTATTGGCTGCAAAAATCCAGCTTCACTAACAGTCAGCAACAATAGCAGAGCAAGTTGAGCAAACTGCATTAGCAAGCAGAGCAGTTGAAATATAGGCTCATATCAGAGACAGGCTTTCATTTCCAAAACGTTCTCACTTAATTCAAAGTCAAAACGTCCTCCATGTTTGCCTGTTACCTGTCTTAAAGGTGCCCTGTGGAGTTTTCTTGTAAACAAACGTTATGTTTACATTCACCAAAACTCATTGTGTGTATCATCGAGGTCTAACAAGCATGTTGAATGCATTTCATAAAACATTTGCAAAGCTGAGTTTTTTGTAGGTGTTTTACATCCTGCATTGTTTGCGTCCATGTTTACTAGCTTGCAGTCTTCTTCTTCCCTGTCTTTGTTGGCGCATTGCTGCGTTTCTTGACGTGTTACTGCCACTTGTTGATCAACAGAATAATGTGAAACAATTGACTGGACTGTGTATTGCGTAACCGCGTGCATGAAATAGACAAAACGGGAACGCACTCATAGAAAAACAGCTCCACAGAGCTCGCAGGGGTCTGAGGGCCTTTTCACACCTGAAAGTCCGAACCAGGGTTCGTGTTTTTGTTACATCGTATACATTTGATCTGGTTAGTTTTGGTTTCACATTGTAATTATGCGAGTGCACTAAAGAACCATACGTGACATACCCGTCATCATCCTGTGTGAGCTGCGTCTCCCTATACTTGTAATCGATTGGTTTGTAGACGGGTGTGCGTCTGATGTCGCCGTGTTGTCAGTTCAGCAGGTAGCTTCTATCGCAGTTTGAATGAATGGAGAAGAATGAATGAACAGATTCATTTCGTTCCCACTATAATAATAATTAGAATTAATAATTTGGTCTGCTCCCCATGTTCTGCTGCGACTCATCTTGTCTTGTTGCATTGTATTTCCTGCCAGAACTTCCTGTAATTGGTCCAAAAGTCCGAACCATCCAAAAAATGTTTTCTCACTAGAAACGAACCAAACCATGGTTCAACTTGATCCAGACCGAGACCACCTCTTTTTGTCGGACCAAGGTTTGGCTGTTTGGTGTGAAAGACCGTGGTCCAGGGTAGGTTTCACACCTGTAATTTTGATGCAGATCAAATTGAAAAGTCAGAAAGTCCGGTCCAAACGATGGATAGGTAGGTGTGAAAGAGCCCTAAGACTCCACAGGGAACCTTTAATAAAGCCAGTATAATGTCCATGCCACTATTACAGAGCCCCGCAGGGTTGGTGGGGGGGGTTATGTCAGCTGATGGCCTGTGTGTGTGTGTGTGTGTGTGTGTGTGTGTGTGTGTGTGTACTCAGGGAGGCTTCGTTGCTGGTTTCTCCTCCAGTAACCTCGGCGACGTCAGTCCGAACATCAGAGGACCTCGCTGTGTGAACACTGGGCTGCCATGCGACTACCTGAACAGCTCCTGTCCTGTAGGAGGGGTAAACACACACACACACACACACACACACACACACACACACACATTCAGTATAATCAGCAGACAGTAAACAGGAAGTGTGTGTCTGTCAGACTAAGATGTGTCAGGCGTTCGGACCAGGAGACGACATGTTCGACAGCACGAGGATCATCGGACACAACATCTACAGGAAGGCCAAGGTACCTGTCTGTCTACCTGCCTGTTCAAAGTCTTTATTGATAAAGTCTTATCTGTCTGTCAGGATGGACACAGAAATACTTTTCACATGTGATCTGCTGCGTTTAAACTGCAGAAGTCCCGATCAAGTTTTTTGAATGAAAGTTTAACTGGAGAACGTGACTCCTGAAACTGACGTGAGATCATCTATAGAGAAGACGTCTCACTCTGCTGGAGCTACAGAAACACTCTGGTTGTACGGTGTTGAACATGAGAAGCTGCTTCCTGAATGTTTTCTACTCTGAGCTTTGATCACGAGAAAGAGAGAGGAGAGATAACTGATTTGTTAGCGTTGAAACTTAGTGAATCTGTGTATTATGCCTCCGTTAACGTCAGAACTTTAGGAGCACCGGTACTCCCAAAACATTTTTCTCATTCACACTCTCTAATTTTCACACGCATATACACCATTATCTGTATCTGTTCAATCAGCTGAACTATCTGTATTCGTATCTGTACTCTGAATGGGCGGGGCTTAAATATAACGTGGGTGGGGCTTAAGCCAGAAGTGGGCGGGGCTACTCGGATGTTTAAGTCTGAAATTGATCAGAAGTTGTTATATTTATTAGAAAACTATTTAGAGAACAGCCTCAGAAGTGAGCTTCAGAGCAACGTGTTTGATTACAAGAGTAAGAGAACTACAGAACAGTAAAAGTTTTTTTTAATAAAAGTTGTATATTTACGAGTACAGATATTGACGTATTTTACTCTGATGATACTCGTACATTAAAATGATGATAAAAGTACATTAACTGCACCGGATACTCGTTTCAGTCACCTCAACACTGTAGAGCCGACTGTCATTAATGAGATCAGCGCTGCAGCACGAGCAGGCTGAGGTGGACAAAACACAGTAAAGAAACGATCGGAATTTAAATATTCCTGCATCAGCCCCGATACCGAATAATACTTAATTAGTCACAAGTTAAAATATGACCATGTGACTTTTAAGTTCTTTGAAATGAAAGTGAAATAAAAAGTCCTCACAAATGTTGTATTAACTACATTGTGGGGACGTCAAACCTGTTCCCACACTGCATTATGGGGACTCACATTTCTTATGGGGACTCACCGTGTCCCCATAAGGTACTCTTTTTATTTTAAGGTTAGGACTTGGTCTTTGTTTGAGGTTATGAGAATAAGTCAGTACAGTGAATGTGCTTGTGTTGCTGCCCCCTGCAGGAGCTGTATGCTAACGCAGTCGAAGAGGTGACTGGCTTCCTTCACTCTGCCCATCAGTGGGTCAACATGACGGATGTTACTATTCAGATCAACGACACACACACAGTCAGTAACACACACACACACACACAGAATATACACATTACACACATCAATGTAAACATAATAAAAATGACACACAACAGGTTTCAGCCATGCTAGCGGTGTAGCTAGCATGGCTAGTAGACAGTGGTTCCCAAACTACCCTAACAACCCACTTTGAGATACAGTTTCATAACTCTCCACACACACTTGCATATAATATCCCCACAACCGACCAACAACAAAGTTCTCAATCTGTAAATGTGTACTGAGAAAAGTCACATGACAAAAGACACAAAAGCATAACAGAGGTGGAAATAAAGAGTTTCCCTACGGGGATCAATAAAGTATTTCTGAGTATTTCTGATTCTGAAACGAAGAATTATCTGTTTCTTCGACTCCTGAAGCTAAATAATTACAGTTTTCTCTCCTTAATAAAAGGCCATTTACATTCAGGTTGTTGACTGTATATATTTGCAGATTATGTTACACATGTACAAATTGTATTCACATTTACAGGTGAGTACTTAATGTGTGTGTGTGTGTGTGTGTGTGTGTGTGTGTGTGTCAGGTCAGTACATGTAAACCAGCTCTGGGTCACAGTTTTGCAGCAGGAACAACAGACGGAGGAGGAGACCTCAACTTCACTCAGGGTGATTCTACTGTTCTTCGTCTCTCATTCTACTGTCACTCTGCTGTTTTTGGTATAACTACCTGTATAACCGAGTGTCTCTCTCTCTGTAGGCGCTGTGGAGGGCGACCCGTTCTGGGACGGGATCAGAGATGCTCTCCTGGGCAAGCCGTCCAATCAGACCCAGGAGTGTCATCGTCCCAAACCGATCCTGTTCAGCACGGGGGAGGTGAGGAGGAAGCAGAGATTTAACACAGTTACACTGACTGAAAATAAAAACATCATCTCAGAAAATGGATCCACAGCTGGGTCTCAAACTCAACTAACCTGGGGGCCACAGTCCAGGGGCCAGATGCATAAACCTCTGTGTAGATTCACGACTAAAACTGTGTGTTTGCACAAAGACAGAAATATGCAGAACCATTTTCTTCATCAGATTTATAAAGTGTGTGTTCGCCTGGTTCTGTTTTATAAATCTCTCATTGTGGAACCTCGAGCCTCATTTCATCGCCACAGTGAGACGGAAATGGACGTAGAAACAACCTTTAACGTCCGTTTGCATACCGACTGTGTTGCATCAACAAGGTTCTCCAACAGAACAGCTGTCATTACGCACGGCTGTGGATATTTAGAGCACCTGTACCAATAATTCACCACCTGTAAACCATCATCAGCTGTGATATCTCAATCACCATTATTAAACATGAAAAAATGCCTCCAATGTAAATAAAAAGATAAAATTCATTATGAATCATTTAAAATTAGAAGTTTATAAATGAGCCTTTGATTGACATTTTACAGAATGCTGTGTAGATGGCAGAATAATAAGTCAGTGAAATTGGCAAACAACCTAAACAAACATGTTTTATTATAGTTTCGTCTCTCACCAGATATTTAATCTCCTCATCATTTCACCTGCAGATGTCTGTAGAAAACTGTGTGTACGCTGGTCTGAAGTCTGTTTATGAGGGGGAAATGGTGTACACATGTTTTGTGCGTACACATCGTTTATACATCTGGCCTCTGGTTTTCTCTCCTGCGGGGACAGACTGAACACTTGGTGGAAAAGAAATCTTGTAAAAACTGAAGATATCAGTATGAGTGTATACAGTCTGAAACTATATACACTCCAAAGGTGGATCATACTGCTCTACATGCAAAAGAGACAGGAAGCAGTCACACCAAACCACACAAGAACCTCCCACTCTCTTGATTTCAAGGTTCAGGAAAAGACATTTTGGTGTGTAAATCACACACAGTAAACCAGACTGAGTTAGTCAGAGTTCATGTTGACAGTTGGGTGCAGCTTCCTAAATGTTCAATGTAAAATAAAAAATCTATTTTTATTTTGATGTTTGAGCCTCACTAGAAAATTAAATGACTGAAGTAAAAAAGTATTTTCTAATAATAACAGTATGTCATGTGAAAATACGTTGACTGTCTTTTGAGGCCCCTGATCTACAGGAAGTCATGGTGGGACACTTTAAGTCCCCATAAAGCCAGTTAAACCCTACCAATCATGCCAGTGCTAAATATGGTTATTTTATTATCAGTGAAAATGATACAGAAGCCAAACTTCTTTTAATGATCTGTGATACAGATCAAAGGACGAGACACAGACAAAAACGTACGCAGCTGAACGTGATGCCAAAAGATGTAAAATAAAAATGAGAGTCCTGATATAGATATTGATGTGTAACTGTGTGTGTGAAGTTCTGTGATATGGGGATGATGCGATCTGCGATGGCTGTAAATGATGTGAAGTTAGTGTTGTTTTATTGTTTGTTAACACAGCTGTGTTATGTGTGTGTATGTGTGCAGATGAACTGGCCTCTGCCGTGGCATCCTCAGATTATCGACGTTCAGATCATCACCATCGGCTCTGTGGCTGTCGTAGCTGTTCCTGGAGAGATGACGTAACGTTTTACTAATACTACTACTGATTATACTGTTGTACTGATGATTATACTACTGATGATCTACTGATAATACTACTGATTGTATTGCTGATGATACAGCTTAAAGCCAGTGGTGGAATAATTACTCAGACCTTTTACTTAAGCAAAAGTAGTAATACCACAGTGTAAAAATACTCTGTTACAAGTAAATGTCCTGCTTTCAAAACTTACTTAAAGGTGGGGTCAGCGATTCTAATCCAATAAAAACGTCTTTTTGTCAAATTCAGTGAATACCTCCTCTCGGTCCGCTAGCCGTCCGTTCAGTGTGAGCGCTGAAAACCCTCCGGTGTTTGTACTCAGCCCCGGCTCTGTAAATGGGAAACACACAAAGAGGCTTGGACCGAGCCACACAACACTGTTCCAGCCATGATTTGTGTGTCAAGTAACATTAAATGACTTACCCACGGACATTCAGCTGACTTTAGTTTGCCGGGATATGCTGTTGTTGTGATGTTAGTTATAGTAGCAGAAGAGTTGTGAGCATCGCTGTCTGGAGCTGCTGTGCTGGCTCTGGGAATCCATCTCGTCCTCTCTGGCTGTTAGCTTCGCAGCAGCAACTGTAGCGACAGCTTGCTAACCCAGCAAGACTTCCGGATGGGAGCCGAAACGTCTTGATTCTGAAAACAGTGTCCAGATGACTACGACTGAAACCTTTTCTACGATAGAACACTCCTGGACGAATGAGGGACTACACCGTCTTATTTTGAAGAATTTTGGGCAGAAAACCGTGGATCTGGTTCGGATTATATGCTCTGAGAACTTGGAAGCGTTCTCAGAGCATATTAATACGGTGGACCCCAACATCAAGTTCACGCGTGAGGATGCAAAAGAGAACTGCTTGGCCTTTCTTGATTGTTCTACTCTCAGAGGAGAGGACGGAAAGCTCCAGATAGAAGTGTACAGGAAACCAACACATACGGATCAATACCTGCTCTTTGACTCACACCATCCACTACAGCACAAGCTGGGTGTAATCCGGACATTACAACACAGAGCCCAAGAAGTGCCCACCGGCTCAGAGGGTAAGAAGAAAGAGGAAAGGCATGTCCAGAATGCACTCTCAGCCTGTGGTTATCCTACTTGGGCTCTCAACAAAGTTAAAAGAGCCAAAAAACTGGACAAAAGTGTAACTGAACCAAGAAGGAACGGTGTCTCCATTCCTTATGTATCTGGACTGTCTGAAAAACTACAAAGGATCTTTAGACAGCACGATGTTCCTGTCTTCTTTAAACCAGGCAACACTTTAAGACAGAAACTCGTTCACCCTAAGGACAAGTTACCCACACAGAAACAGAGCAATGTTGTCTACTCCATTCAGTGCAGTGAGGAAAACTGCAAAGAACGGTACACAGGTGAGACCAAACAGCCACTTCACAAAAGACTTTATGAGCACAGACGACACGCTAACTCAGGATTACAGAGCGCCGTGCATTTGCATTTAAAAGCTACAAACCACACATTTGAAGACAGCGAGGTGAAGAGATTTAGTAGAGAGAAGAGTTGGTTTGAACGGGCGTCAAGGAAGCCATTTTTGTGAAAAAAGAGAACCCCTCTTTGAACAGAAATGGTGGTCTGAGATTCAATCTGCCCAAAGTCTATCAGAGTGTATTATCACCTTGGTCACGCCTATCACATGCTAATGAGGCACTTAACAGTGATGAAGTAGATGCAGCCAGAAAACAATAGGCCTGATTACTGATTACTGGGCCATCTTGAAACTATTAGGTCAGTTTCAGGTGAAACTAGCTATTAACAGATACTCAGGCAGATTCCTTCCTGAGGGCGGGGCTTATGTAACTCAGAGTAGCTTAAATTTACAGTTCCCGTCCAATTTTTTCACAATTGAGAATGACTTCCGGATGGGAGCCGAAACGTCTTGATTCTGAAAACAGTGTCCAGACGACTACGACTGAAACCTTTTCTACGATAGAACACTCCTGGACGAATGAGGGACTACACCGTCTTAGCTTGCTAACCCACAACCTAGCTAAGCTAACCCACAACCTAGTTAACGTTAGTTACATTACTTGTTGTGTTGTTTGCTCTATATCGTGGTATTTGTCATGGTATTGGATTTCTCCAGAATCGCATAACGTTACACCACCTTTAAGTAAAAGGTAGTGTCTGCAGGTATTCCTTTCAGGATGCACACAGCCCCAACAACCTTCACTAATAAGGTAGGGCATCCTGTACGTAGCAGAGCGCTCGGTGCTCCACTCGGGTGAAAACACTAATATACTACTACTTCTATTACTAGATTGTTTTGATCATGGACACCAGCTTTTACCTCCACACTAATAATGTCCACTGAGTGTGTACATTACACTCAGTATTAGTTTCCATTTCTTTCCTTCCATTTTCTAATCACACTGATCGACACTTCCAAGTCGTAACCATGGAAACGTTTCCTACACTACGTGCCATCCCTCATGACTTCACCCTGACCTTGTTGCTTTGCTCTGCACATTAACAGCACCATGTCGGGGAGGAGGTTAAGAGAAGCTGTCAAACAGGTGATACAACATGAACACAAACATCAGCACCGCTTCACACCTGCAACATGTCACGTGGTATTACCGTGTGTGTGTGTGTGTGTGTGTTAGGAGCTGGAGTCGGAGGGGGCGTTCAGGGACCCGGAGGTGGTGATCGCTGGCCTGAGTAACGTGTACACTCACTACATCACCACCTACGAAGAGTACCAGGTAGACGGCAGCTGAGGCTCATGGGTACTGTAGTATTTAGAGCTGTCCACCAAACTTGAGAAACAAAGTAAATAATTCAAACATCTGTCACCTGTGTTTTTCAGGTTCAGCGGTATGAAGGAGCCTCCACCATCTACGGTCCGCACACGCTCAGTGCCTACCTGCAAAAGTACCGAGGCCTGGCCAGAGCCATCGCACAGGTGCAACAGGCCGGATTACACCTTTAATAATTAGCGTTGATAAACAGCCTTTTAATTGGAAGGAATGGATGGAAAACAGTATTCTTACATTAGGAGTTTTCTACTGTGTTAATATACTTCGTTCATACTGTGTGAGGTGAAAGGGACAGGTGCATGCAGGTGTTCTACAAACAACAGTCAGTTAGTTGGCTTCTGATTGGACCGCTCACCAACATGGTCAGCAGTTAGAGCTGCAGCAGTGACACACAGCTCATGGAGCCGATTAACGTGCTTTAAAACACTTAGCACCCCAAGCGTCACAAATCTGGCAGAAAAACAAAAACATGATTTCTAAGAAACAAAGTGTAAATAAATCAAACTGATGGTCATCATCTGAGTTATGACTCCTTTTCAGAGTCATAACTCAGTCAGATATGAACTCAGACATGAAACTCACACAGTATATTTAGATTTAATTACACTTTCCGAGGAGATCATTATCTCTGATATCCACTGTGAATAAACCTCCATAAATCCACTTAGAAATCAGAGAAAAAAGATGCTGCAGAACTTGCCTGAGAATCATCATGTTTTTAAGTTTTCTTCAGTATCACAGTAATCCAGTGATAGTTGTCTGTTCATCCATGGGTCCACTGCAAACAGCATACAGGCTGAAAAAAATGGGGTGCAAGTTGTAGCCCACAGGGTAACAATAAATGTACAAAGAGAACTGGATACAGCGTCAGAGGTGGGGCTCCATTCATTCCTATAAAAGCTGCTCAGTGGTGGACGAATCCAAAAAAGTCTGACTTCCCGGTATAAAATTACCCGGATCTTCCGTATCGTGCGGCCCATAGAGCAAGTGCACTAGAGACTCCGCTGCTAAGCCGGCTAACTTCCTGTTTAGCCCTCCACTAACTTGAATGGAGCATAATAGGAGTGACAAAACCCATCTTACAGCATTAAAGCTCAGACTGTCTCATTAAGATGGTTGTATGATTACTGGAACACTAACAGTGGTTCATTGTGTGTTGTTTTTAGGACAGAGTGTCAGAGCTGCCTGTCGGGCCGCAGCCTCCCTTCTTTCAGGAGAAACTCTTTAATCTGCTGCCTGCAGCGTCCTTTGACAGAAAACCAGTGAACAGCAGCTTTGGAGACGTCCTGCAGCAGGTTTACCCCGTCTATAGACAGGTAGGACATTATATGTCTTCCTCTGCTCACACTGTCTGCTCTGTGGCGTCCCTCAGGGCTCAGCACTCGGCCCAGTTTGTGTCAGTCTGAAGATGCTGCTGCCCTTTGGTCAGTTTCTCCTTCAGTTTAATCAGGTTTCTACCATCATTATGCTGATGACATCCAACTGTTTTTATGTAAATATACATAAACTAAAATGTTTTAATGTGTTTTTCAGGGTGATGTTGTCTCTGTCACGTTCGTAGCAGGAAACCCCAGAAATTCTGGAGACATCGTAAGACCAAAAGCTTTGTCTTTTTCCTTTTTCCGTTTGTAATGCAATGTTTCCTGGTTGCTTCTTTGTTTCTTTGTTCCTCAGTGTCTTTGTAGTTTTGTTACTTTCTTGCTTTCCATCCTCCCGAAACTCCTTGATCTTGTTGTTCTTTGCAGAGAGATAAAACGTTTATTACAGTGGAGATTTATGACAACAGAACAAAAACCTGGGAGGTCGTCCACACTGATGCATCATGGGAGACCAGGTAGGTTAGTGTGTAGTAGGTGCATACTCGATATAAAGGCCAGTAGTGGAGGAAGTATTCAGAGGCTTTTACTTAAGTAAAAGTACTAATACCACACTAAAAATACTCTGTTACAGTAAAAGTCCTGCAGTGAAAATGTTACTTCAGTAAAAGTGTAATCAGGAAAATGTCCATAAAGTATTAAAGCAGTAAAACGTCCCTGTGACTGTTGTACTATTATATATTCTGTCATTAGATTATTATTCCTCGTGCATTAATGTAAAGCAGGATGTTACTGCTGCAGCTGGTTGAGCTGGAGTTCATTTTGTATTGGACTGCAGCTAATCATTATTTTCATTCTGGATTCATCTGCTGATTATTTTCTCCATTAATCGATTGATTGTTTGGTTTGTAAAACTTGTGAAAATAGTGAGAAACGCCATCACGACGACCCAGAGCCCAAAGTGACGCCTTCACAATGTTGTTGTGTCCGACCAACAGTCCAAATCTCAACATTATTAACAACACATTTAGATTAACAGGATTTCAAGGAAACGTCACCAACAACAAAGTTTAACACTAGTCCTTTGTGTCAAACTGTGTTGTATCTTCAAAAAGTCTTTTCCCAAAAACATTAAAAAAGGGGGGGTATCTTATAATCATCTTATATTCGGGTCGATGTGATAATTTTGCTGAGCCACTTTCTGGTGTGACCAGGCCTTAAGGCTAAAGCTAAATCAAAATCAGGCACCAAAAGTTGCCCTGCTGACACCAGCCTTTAACTGCAGTTGTCTTTGAGGATATTAAATGACTCTCTTGTTGCAGGTTTCACTGGCTGAAAGGTTCAAACCAGCAGAGTAACTCCACCGTCGAGTGGCACATTCCCCAGTCGGCCCCCAACGGCTCCTACAGGATCAAACACTTCGGACACTACAAACAGCTGAAAGGACTGCGACCTGTCATCACACCGTACGAAGGCACGTCCGACGTCTTCAGAGTCGCAGCCAGCTTTTACTATCAGTGAGATCACCTGTTCCTCCGAGGTCACAGCTCCTGATCGTCACAAAGATCATCGCCTCAAAGAAAACCTCCAGGACTTTTCTGTAACAACTCTGTTCTGTTTCCATGAATTTCTTACCCTAAAACCAAACACCTTCACAATGACATACCAGGAAACTATTCACCATCCTGCGGAAATAAAAGATATCATGCCTCATGTGTCCCAGTGCTTAAATTCATTAATTAAGGCAAAACATTTTCCTTGAAATCACTTTCACGCACAAAGATCATGTGAAAGACTATTTATTAACCTACTAAGTGTTTGGGGGGAAAAAAAGGCAAAATACTGACATTAAATATGAACGTCTGGAATTTTGAGATTTAATTCAGACTTCTAAGAAAAAGTCAGGAAATGTTCGGCCTTTTTTTACTGCTTTGAACTGAAAATGTAGATTGATATCAGATCTTGCTAAAAAAATATCATTTGGTTTGTTTGAGACAAAGCAATGAATGTTTTTTTTTTGTGTTTTGTCCTTATATTTAAAACTGCAATAACACTTTTTATGGCAGCAGAAACAAGCTGTCAACACGACACTCAGCTAGTCAGATTTAAATATACTGAGTCTGGACACCAATGAAAGCCTATGAAACACTCTGAATGTGTAAGTGTTTAACTGTAGACTGCAAACTCCTCCCAGGTTAATATAATATAAAATAAACAGAGACATGGCCTCTGTGTCCTCAATGGTAGCTACAGTCATAATACTTTAATACTAAAATAGAAGTAGCTAATGATTTGTTGAGTTATTTACTTTTACTTGTGTGACATTTTCAATGCAGGACTATTTGTAATGAAGTATTTTTACAGTGTGGTTTTACAACTTTTACTGAAGGATCTGAAAACTTCCACCACTGTACACATACATGTATGTACATATGATATACATGTATGTATATTTATTTTATATACAGCCTGTACAAACACTATGTGAAGTATATATTTATTTTTCTGGTTATATAAAGCAGCTTTGGGCACAAAACTTTCCTTTCGGGTTGAATTAATCTTAAATCGTCTTCAGGTTATGTTGTGCTGTTACTAACATAATAAAAATGACAAAACTGTGTTAATAGCAAAAATATTTATTTTAAACTTGTCTGTGTAGAAATTTGTCAAGCGAACCAGAACTGCACAACAACGGGACATTTTTTAATCATCACGGCATGAATCCACATAGAACTGTCGAGCATGAATACGGTCAAAACACCAACACTGACGTGCACTGGAAGTCAGCATTCAACAGTTCAGAAAACTAACAGAAAATTTTACCTCAGTGAAACTTTTAGAAATGTTTGTTTCTTAGTGAGACACAGCGACACATTTTACCACAGATGTCCGGAATACACAAATCATTTCACCTCTCGCACGTTTCCAGCTGTGGCTGAACTCTCTGCTCGCCATACTCAACCCCGTCTACTGGACGGTACGTTTTTTACGTACTAAATTGTTTTTCATATTACGTAAAAATGTCATCGCTTGCTGGATTATGTTCAGAATTTAAACTGGATTTATGGTCGATACAAAGAGTTAACGGGAGTCCCACCGTAGATATGGGTAGTACTCTCAACAAACTCCACCGGCATCAGAAACATGTCGGGGAAAACACAAGCAGCCAATCACAGCTCTCGCAGTCCTCACATGGTATCTCCATCGACGCTGTCGCCTGATGTGTAGTTACACTTTTGAGGCTACGTCGTAGCATACGTTGTAGTGTACAACGTAACGTATACGCACGTATCCGCCGTATGTACGACGTAAACCCTTAACGCAGAAGTAGAAATCCAGAGGACACAGTTCACTCACACCAGCACTGATCTCTACTAACAGACCATATTGCATATCAACATTATACTTTGGATAAAAATAAATTCCCTTTTCCAACATTAAGTGCTATGATATAAATACAGATGCATCTCTGTCTCTACATTACTCCATGTAGTTGCTTTAAAGAATATCTTGACACACAGTTTAACAACACATTGCATCTTTGTCCCACACGTTTTCAGTCTAATCGCACATTTTAGTGGAGATCTCATCACAACACTGAACCTCATCAGCTCCTTCACACTGAGAACTCTGAAGGCCATTTTCTTTACCTACAGCAGAGCGGTGGTTCAGATAAAGTCAGCAAAGTGATAATCACAGTTCACATCAACAACAAGTTCCCATAAATCTGCCTAATACTGAAGTTCATGCCAACTGAGCTAACTGCTATGTGATATGGTCGAAAGCTCCAGAACAAGCCAGTAGGGATGAACCTAGGACCTGATCATACCTACAGTTTTAGTTTTCTCTTGGTTTCAGTTTGTTTCTACTCATTAAATAGTTCATAGAGCCGTACGATTAGCCGATTAATCAATTAGTTGACTGACAGAAAATTAATCTGCAACTATTTGTTAGTTACAGCTCTGCTGCCATAATCTCTTGCTTTATGAGGTTTCCAATGTTTAGTTCAGATTACATTCTCAATCCTCAGAAACCAAACCGCTGTTTTTGGTCTTGGAATTAAACAAGAGATACACATTTTCAAGCATCTCATTGTTGTTTCTTTGGAAGGAAGGTTCGGTGTCTTGGTGCTTCATCATAAAACCTGCCACCATCCTTTTAAAGGAAGTCATTCATAAATAAACTCTTGTCTTTGTCCTCCACGACCACGGTGACAGATTAAAGTGCTTTCGATTGGACAAACACACATTTAGTCCCATAGAAAAATGTTTTGGCCCGTTAAATCAACAGATGGAAGTAATACATGTTTACAGTTAGTTTTAACTCCAGAAATATCCTCAACAAATGCAGTTGTATAAAATAATTCAGACTTGAAGATGCAGGTAAATAAATACAAGCTGTAGGATGCTGGTATACAAGTTTCCACTGACTGTACAGAGAGAAGTCTGGTCTCTTTTCAAACTTTATAAAACTCTGCTGGAGTATTTACAGTTTATACAAATGTTCAGTTTGAGGAGGAAGTAGTGAGAAGTCACAAATGTACTAAAACTCCGGACGCACCAAAAATGTACAAGAACACAGTTTCTCCCAACATGTTACGCTATGAACATTCATTTGAATGTTAACATGCTATCTTAACATGCTAAATGTGCTATGCTAACATGCTAACAGCTCAATGTGACTGTATAGAACTTAATGATAACATAGCATTATCTTTAGTATGCTAAAGTGATAACTGTAAGCATGTTAACATGCTCGGTGTTTCATGCTGACTAGAGTTACTATGCTAATGCTACGGTTATATGTTACATTAATGGTAGCATGTTAACATGCAAACATTTCTAGCATGCTAACAGTTATCACATTATGATATCATTAACATGGACATCCCCCTCAAATAGCTCCAGCAGAACAAGTGCCCTGACAGGCACGAGAGTGGATAAATCTGAGCATATAACTCTTAGAGAGAAAGAGAAGAAGCGTATTTCCCAAAATGTGGAACTATTATTTTAAATCTTAGAGGTAGAACGGGTTGTCCCCGAATCGGAAGATCGGAGGTTCGATCCCGGCTTCCCCCAGCCCACATGTCGAGGTGTCCTTGGTCAAAATACTGAGTGTGTGTGAATGAGTAACTTTCTTTGTGCTGATGAGCAGTTGGCACCTGCCATCAGCGTATGAATGTGTGTGAATGGAGTGAAAGAGATGTAGTGTGAAGCGCTTTGAGGAGTCGGAAGACTAGAAAGATGCTATACAAGTGCAGACCATTTACCATTTGCCATGTTTCTTGGACGGGATGGATATGTCATAATAAAACAGAAATCAGCTAACACGAACACCATGTCGGACTGAATAATGAAGTGAGAGATTATCGTCTTAGATAATTTGATTTTCAGGCTACGACCGTCTGACTGACGTTATAAACTCTAGAGATATGCAGCTAAATTAGCTGAACTATATAAATAACGGAAAGGAACAAACATCTATTGGTGCATCTCGACAAATAATCCAGAGCGTAACCTCAGCTGAAACACATTCCACCCACCACTTCCTCTCCTCTGAACAGGAACATATAAAAGATCTTTTCTCCTCTCAGATAATCACATGAATAGTTTGGCGGTAGAAGGAGTTTCTGGGAGCTTCCACTTCCTCTCACATGGTTTTGGTGACTTCCTGTTTGCTGAGGAGGACCTCCAGCAGACGGAGTTTAGCCTTGAGCTGCTTGTATTCTTGGTATTCCTCCTTCATCAGAGTACGATCCTCTTTTTGGCAGATTCTGTCGGTAAAGACAAGAGTGGGTGTATTATATACTTTTGCATTATTACAGTTGCATTAACATATATGCAGCATTTTCTATAATAATCCATCATTATTCATCAGTTGATATATTTTGTATCTAAAATGTTAATGTGCAAATGTATGAGGTACTTGCACTTTCACTCCCTTTTATTTCACAGGGAAACATTTGTTATTCTACCACATTTATCAGACATCTTGTTACAGGTTACTTAGCAGTTTCAGAGTTTACGCAAAAATGTGATCAACAAATAAAATATGATGCAATATATAAATGAGATAAAATTGGCTCCACCATGGGCCGATTTTAAAAAACATTTATGTAGACTGTACTGATAAATAAGTAAAGGTACAGAAGCATTAATCTTTAAGGACTATTTTTACAGTGTGGTATTAATAGTTAATACTTCGTAAACCATTGCCAATAGCAAGATCCTGGGTTAGATAAGGGTGAAAACAAGGCACGAGGGAGGCCACATGTCTGGGTTTGGTGGAGGTCTGCACTCCTTTTGTTCCTGAGTGTTTTGTCTCTCACCTTCCAGTCTGACGGTAAAACTCGTCCTCAAACTCTCTCAGAGCTTTACGCCTCGTCTTCTTCTCTGCCCTCGTCTCCCGCAGACTCTCCAGCAGCTGAGACCTGGTTCGGTTGGAGGACAGAGGTTAAAACCGGGACATTTGGTTGGACAGACTGCACAGATTAAGCCCAGTTTTAACTCCACAGTTGGTTGCCAAACACTAATGGAAAGCATGAAGCCAGGAGGCTCCACGTGGTTTTACTGTAAACAGAAACGTTTATCTGTTGACATAGTAGCAGTAACATAACATGTTAAGATAACATTAGCATGTTAGCATGCATACAGTCCACGCAGAGGTAATTTGTCACTTTGAGGTATCGCGTCATGAAGTTGGACAAGTGGAAATTTTGTGTCATGGTAATTGATCGGATAGTTGTATTAATTCTTCTCTGGATCAACTTGTTGGATCTCTCTCCACATCTCAGATTCTTTTAGAGAGCTGACGCGAAACCAGAAGCTACAGGTTCTTTTCCAGAAGTCATTAAAACCACATTGACGTTTGTAATAAATAACCCTACAAACCATCCACATACAGACCTGGAGGCTGCGTGCAGGTTGGCTGTGGTGAGGGCAGCTTGTTGATGGACGGCTTTCACCTCGTCTAACGGGGACACGAAGGCGGGGTCGCTGTCCCGGTCGCTGTCCTCCTCGCAGAATGCTGGTCGGGTCGCTCTGCGAGGAGGCGGGACAGGAAGTTCATTGACTGTCACTGAGCTCATCGAGTCTTCATCAGAACCATCCTCCTCCTCCTGAGAGACAGAAGCAGTCACAACAACAGAAAACGTCTTGAGAAGTAGCGGAGCTAAAGATTTAAAGTTTGAGAGGAAAGGTCATGTTGTAAATCAAAAGAGTTTGTCCTTCATACGACGGCCACAACCTGAAAACCAGTAAAAACACAAGAAATGTGAATGCTATTTATTTACAAACATGAAAATTAACCTAACAAAAAACCCATGACACAGGTCATAACGCACTGATCCTGAACATTACATTTAGTTTAACTGATAGAGAACTGAGGCTGCATATATACAGTACCACAAAAATAATATATATATTTACACACACAGCTTTAGTCAGTAAAGTCAGTTATTGTCTCAGGAACACTGTCCTGGCTTTCATTAATGATCACCTGAACATCACATCACCCGTCACTTGTAAATTAAAATAAATTTATTTTTTCCTCAAAAACACGTAGAGGAGGATGAGTAGTTTTTTCTGCAGAGCTTCCTGTCAGGCTGCCCAACAAGCTCCACCAGCCACCGGGTTACAACCCAGGGCAAATAAAAAAACTATTTCTTTTATCAGCTCAGTGTGAAATTTGACTTTCGTGTGAAAATGGTGGAAGTTGAAAATGTTTAAATTGCTGATCTGATAGATGCTAACATGCCTGTTTGGGAACCAACATGACAGAAACATTAAAGCCATAAGGAGAGCGAGACCCGTAAAAGCTCATCAGATGGTCTGTTGTAATGTCAGCTACAGATCGGTGCTGCTGTTCTCTTTACAGATACGTTTTTTAGCCTGTATGTGTTCACGTTTAGTCAGACTGTCCCATTAGAGCAGCCGAACCAGCAGTCAGCAGCTCCTGTCTGCAGTGGACCCGTGGACGGACAGACAGCTGTCTCTGGATCACTGTGAGACTGAAGGAAACTTAGAAACAGCAGGATTCTCAGGCAGGTTCTGCAGCGTCCTTTTTCTCTGGTTTCTAAATGGATTTCTGGAGGTTTATTCTGGATGGACTAGCATGTCCTCTGGAAGTGTGAGTCACGCTGAATGATTCAATGTGTGTTTCATGTCTGAGAGTTCAGATCTGACAGAGTTACGACTCTGAGAAGGAGTGCGATTTTTGACTCAAATCCACCTCCTTTGCCTCCCCTTCAGCTCTCCGGCGCCCCCCTGGGGAGGCTTTAGTCTTTGTCCTGCTGAATGTCTGTTACAGACCAGATCCTGTCATTTCTCCAGGGTTAACGTGTCGTCCTGAACGAGGAGTTAAATTACAGACGAGCACAGTGAAGGTTTCATTCCTTTGACTTTGTCAGACTGTGCTTTGAGCTGAATGCTAATGTTAGCATGCTACCAGTGTGATAATCTCGATCAAACAGTAGACAATGAATGTGTGTGTGTGTGTGTGTGTGTTTCTCACTATGGTAGTGATAGTCGGGCTGGCACACAGTAAACGTTTGATCATCTGGTATCTGTCGTACAGAGGCTTCACCAGGTTCTTCTCCTGTTTTGTTCCCTGAGAGACAGACACACAGACAGATATTAGACGATGAATTAAGCATTGGAGTTACCATAGCAACATCTTGGTGCCTATAGATGAATCTGAGGGCGGAAGTAAACAAGCCACCGTCACTGTGGTGGCATCTCACTTTTAAACCAAAGCAGTAACACTGATGTTTGAAAGGATTTCATTTTAAACCGCTTTTGTCAAGAAATCTGTCCAGCAGATCCTGTAGAACCTGTAACATGTAGAAAATATCGAAAGCTGTTAAAATAAAGGTTATACTCTAAATAACTAAATTCAGTCCAGTTTTAACAGACGGTTATTCTGATTTATTAACGTAGAGGTAATTTCATGGAGCAGAGGATTGTTTCTTTTACATCGTTGTCAGTTTGTTGTTGTGTCAGCTGATAACAGCACAGAAAAGAAGATGTCTAACCGTCTGTTAAAACTGGACTTAATTTAGCTGTATAGTTTTGTCGATTATAACTTTTATTTTAATATATTTTCAACACATAACAGGTTCTACATAATCTTTTGGACAGATCTGTGCTTCTGTTTATTTCTTTCTGAAATGCATAAACCCGATATTCTCTTCATATTACTAATTTTTAATGTTTTACTCTCTGATCCTCATTCGTATTAGGTTTGTATTTTCTGTTCCTGTGCAGTTTTTCATACTGCCCAATAGATGGCACTGCTACTTTACATGAGCAGCTGGTGAGGACTCACCGGTCGGCCATGCAGACTCTCAAAGTAGAGCAGACATTTCTGCAGAGTGATCTTCTCCAACACCATCTGAGCCTGAGTCATCTCCTGCACACACACACACAAACACGTTTGTTTCACTAACCCCGTGGGGTACAGTCATTGACGTAATGCTTTCCCTAGCCCTTTATTATATTCTTAACCATCACAACTAACTGCCTAACCTTAACCCTTACCCTAACCTTAACCTAATTGTAACCTGTACCCTAAAACCAAGTCTACCGACACAAGTCCCCATAATGTGCATTCAGGTTAAAGTCCCCACCGGGATATAAGAACATGAAACACACACACAGTCTGTCAGCAGTTGAAAAGCATAAACATAGACGACGGGGAATAAAACGGAGAAGAAAATGAACAGAGTTTGGTGAAGATGCAGCCATGTTAGCATGTTAGTTTTCTGCGCTGAATGCTCGACAGTTCTTTATGGATTCATGCTGTGATGATTAAAAATGTCCCTGTTGTTGTGCAGTTCTGGTTTGCTTGAGGAATTTCTACACAGAGTTTAAAATAAATATTTTAGTTATCAACACAATGTTATCATTTTTATTATGTTAGAATCAGCACAACATAACTGAACCAATGATTTTATATTTATTCATCCCGAAGGAAATTTTTGTGCCCGAAGCTGCTCAATATAACCATAAATATAAATATATAATGTATATTACAGCCAGTGGTGACGTGTACATAAACTGACTTTAGTCCTGACTCAAAGGTTCAGTTATTGACCTCGGTATGTGAAGTCATAACTTCACAAGCAGGGAAGTCTGTCAGTAGAGGGAAAGCAAAATGAATTGAAGAGGGGGAATAAAATGGAGAAGAAAATGAATAGAGTTTGGTGAGGATGCATGAGTAAAAGTTGACATCTGAACGCCACGGTGACCTTCATGTTGTCTGGCAGGCCCAGGGCTTGTCTCTTCTCTCTCAGGCGTCTGAACAGAGACTCCACGGTTTCCTCCAGTGTGGGTTTGTGCTCCGACGCCCCCTGCTGGCCGGAGCCGTACCTGGAGGACACAGTGATGCTGACTGATGGCTCTGATGATGCTGTATCACACTGAGTCCACGTGTATGTGTTGGTGTTACCTGCAGATGTTTTCTGGACCGTCCTGCTCCTTCGACTCAAACACCGACTGTCTGAGTCTCAACTCTGCCGGAGACACAGTCAGACAGTGGTGAGTATTGTACTTAAGTACAAATTAGAGTTACTTGTATTTTTTTTCATGCCACTACTTCTACTCCACCACATCTCAGAGGGAAATATTGTATTTTTTACTTCACTGCATTCATCTGACTTTAGTTACTAGTTACTTTACAAATACGGATTTCTGCACATAAAACACAGAGTTTATACAATATGATGTTTGTTATAAATTAAACTACCCAACAGTTTATACCAGTATAATAAATACTATAGTATATATAGTAATTGTAGTAATAATATAAGTACAGCTGAAACGATTGATTAGCTCAACCAACTACAACAGTAAAATCCTGTTTTTACATTAATGCATCAGACACTAAGACGTCAATGGTGTCTGAGACACATAAACTAGACACCATACATGTGTCTGCTCCATAATCCTTAAAATGTTATTTTAAGAAGAAAAAATGTGAAGAAATGTTTAATCTGCAGCAGCCATGATCATTAAAAATATCCCTAAACGCTGTGTGATGATGTTAGGACTGAGTTTCAACCCTTTCTGAGCTGTCTGGATATGAACTGATCTGTGCAGAGAGACGTCAACGCATCAGGCTTTTTACCTTTGAGCTGTTTGCGAGCCTTCGCCAGTTCATTCATCACTCGGATCATCTCTGGGTTTGAGTATTTATCGTTGTGGGACGGCTGAGAAACACAACATGACACCATCAACATCATGTCTAGCCTTAAGTAAAACTAAAGCAAAGTTTAGTTATTGATTTTCCCCTCATCATCTGTAAATGAAAAATATCAATTTTGATTAACTGACATTTTGGTTATTCAGTTTGCTATTCCACGTAATTAAATAGGGCAGCAGCTAAATCAATTCATGATCGAGATGGAGAAAACCCCCCCAGCTAAACTCCTGCTAAAGGTAGCTAGCTTAGCATAAAAGGTAGCTAGCTTAGCATTACGGTAGCTAGCTTAGCAGGTCTCAGAAGCTGACTCGTGATTTGGTGGTTAAGCTTCCTTTAAATCACATACTTCTGTAGTTACTGCACTCTGCCTGCAGACCCCTCCAGGTCCTGGATTTGATTGTGGACTGGAGTCCTGCTCCCTGCTGTATTTACCTTGTAGTTCATCTCCTGCTCAAACTGATCCTCAAACCTGCGAACCCTCTTCTTCAGGGTCTGAATCTGTCTGCTGAGGAACGGGATGGAGGAGGGACACTCGTCCTCCGATCCCTCCGGCCTGTCCCGACCCCGACACCTGGACAGAGACACAGACAGGTAATCAGACAGGTAATCAGACAGACAGAGAGACAGGTTAAAAAACACGAGTGCAGATTCACCCGATGAACGCTAAACTTTTGTAACTGAAGGGAACATATTCTTCAGGTTGATTTTCTCTGCGAGGACGCTGACGTGACCTGGCGATCTGTTACCGAAATGAAAAAGAAATGAATTTTAAAAGCAACTGAAATGTCGCAGTGTTTCTGTAAAGAACATCAGAGCTCATTTATTTCTCTCTGCATCTGGTTTATATTTCCTCATTTCTTTAATCTCGAAGGCTCTCCTTTTCAGTGCGCACAGGAGGCGCACGCAGATGTTTTTTTTTATAAAAATGTTTCTATAAAATCGAAGAAGCACTAAAATCCAACATGAAGAGATGAGTCCAGTGTAGTGATCATTTCTGGTATTGATTTGGAGTCATTGGGTCACATGACATGGAACTTATTGAAAAAAAATTGCCATTATTTTCTATCACAACATTTATGTAGAATAAATAAAAAAATTTGATACATGAGACCAATTAACTATAATTTATTAATCAGAATGTTCATTAATATGGGAAAGTCAGCATGAAGGTATTAAATAAAACATCAGTATTTTGTATTTTGAGTGAGAAGACGCTGCTGGATCCGGACTGAATGTCTGTCGAGCATCCAAAAGGGAATCCCTCACAAGGTGAAACCAGGTACGCATGAGAGCCCGATCGCCATATTAAAGGCATTTCGCCACACAGACTAAAACTGGAGTGATGTGTGCTCTCCTGCGGATAAGGGCTCAACTAAACAGAAAATAACGCTCATTCATTCACTTAAAATCTAACCACCAAAAGCCCCAAATCTTCTTCAAAATGGAGGAGGCCCGATTTGTTAAAAGGGAGATGCCAAACTTAGCCATAAGATAAAAAAAAAACAAAACAAACTGTAAGTTTGACAGTCAGCATGTATGAATATCAGGCACGTGTTGTCAGCGTGAAACTAACTGAGCCTCGTGAGTGGTGAAGGGGTCTGCACACTGGCCTCTGGGCAGGTGGGCTGGAATCATAGAGGAACACTGGCCACGTGTTCCCAGTTACTGGCCACACCTAGCTGAGGTGGCCCCAAGGCAAAGGGCCCCGGGGCAGTCACACAGTCCTACCGATTAAAGTCAATATGCCGACTCTAAATGACTGTCTATAATGACACCCAAGGGGTTTTTTTAGCCTGTTTTTCCAGAGTTATAAGTCCACTACAGACCAGTACAGTCCTAAACCTTACAGGTCACATGCAAAGCACATATCTTGCAGCTTCAAACTGGCTTGTTTACAGTCATTTAACTACATATGTATGCATAAGAAATGGTGTTGTGAAAGCCTGACCTATAAGTTAATATATAATTAAATGATAAAAATTAAAAATTAAAAACCAAAATTAAATAGGCTATAAATAGTTATAAATGCTTGCACCACCGAGCCCATTGGTTCCTGCTGAAGATCTTTAAAAACACAGATCTATAGTTTGATGTTTAAAAAGGCTCAGTAGTTTCCTCAAACAGCTGCTCGCTGTAGTTTTTATCAGACCAACAGGAGGAAACAGAGCATCTGTCGGGGACTATTTCCAGCGGCGGAGGAATCCACATGTGGTGCTGTAGTGAGTGTTTGGGGCGGCAGGACGGTGTGTGTGGGGCGGAGGCAGAATAACACACAACACTTGTTAGCTGATACATTCACTTCTGGTTTGAACATGAAGAAAAATATATAGAATCTCACCAGACTTTTAAATAGAAGACATGGACAAATAAACATGAGAATAATACACAGGAAGATCTGTGTCTTTTCTTCAGTAAACCATAAAGAAAGAAAAGGAAACGGAGTAAAGTGGAGACATAAAGACCATAAACTGGGTCACAAACACATCTGAACCTTCAGGCAGTGGGTCAGAAAACAGAAGAGCAGAAGAAGGATGGATTATATAAGATGTGTTAATGCAGCAGCCAGGACGGAGGTCAGACTGCACTCTGACAGGATTTTATTTAAAATACTTTAATACCCAGAAATCATGTAACAGGATGGTTGAGGAGCCGAACTGAGACAAACAGGAGGATCATTGGATTTCTATTAAAAACGTCTCCACTAATAGAAATTTGTCCTTCTTCGCTCAAACGCGGGACTTGTTAGCTTTATGCGTCGCTTTTAACACAGAAAAGATGTTTGATAACCTGGATTTTCCCTAAACCTCCTCCATCTTCTTAGTGACTTAAAAACACACTACATGGCCAAAAGTATGTGGACACTTGAATACAGCAGCCATGTATGGTAACATGTCATTCTAAAACCACGGGCATTAAAGACACAGTGAAGCTAAAATACATTTAGTTCTAATCCTGCGTTAACTGCTGATTTATCTAAATATGAGTATTTTTAATCACAAAATCTGTCTCTTTTCACAAACTGACACAGTCATTGTTTCACATTTTCCAGGATGATCCAGGATCAGCTCACAAAACATGAGACTGTTTACTGTTGTCACGACAACAAGGAAATCTTATATCATTCATCCGAGAGAGTTGTTATTTTGGCATCTGCCAAAACAAGTCAGGACCAACACGTGTCAAATCAAGACCAACAAGTTCCAAGTCAAGACCCAAGTTAAATCCAAATAGTCCCAAATCTAGTCCCAATTCAGTGCCAACAAGTCCCAAGTCTAGTCTCATAAAGACTATCAAGTCCCAAGTCAAGACCACATGACCCAGGTAAAGATCAGCAAGTGTCAAATAAACACCCCAGTCAAGTCCCAAGTTAATTTCCAAATAAAGATCAAATTGTCCCTAAAACTAAACTACTGAAGTTCCAGGTCTAGTCCCAAGCCAGACCGGTTAGCAGACAGACAGGTGAGACTCACACTATGTACTGCTGGCTGCAGGGCGGTGACGGTGCAGTGTCGGGGTCGGAGTTGAACCTCAGGCTGTGGCTAAGGCTGGAGCAGCGGGGGGAGGGCAGAGGGCTGGGGCCGCCCGCCAGCAGCTGGAGGAGAGCTCCACCTTCTCCTTCTCCTCCCCCTCCTCCCGCCTCACCTCCGGGGCTGCTCCTCGGTGGGGAGTAGGGGGAGTGGTGAGGGCTGGGGGGCAGCGCTCCATCGGGGGTCAGGGGCTGCTGACCAGGGTGGATGGTGGTTAACAGCTGATGTCTGGGAGACTGTGACGGTCTGGTCAGGACTGTCAGCAGCTCTGCAGAGACACAAAGTTTATATTAATATTTAGGTAACACTTAACGTGAATCCCCCTATTCAGCATTTATAAGCAGTATACAAACATTTAAAAGGCTTATACACACTATAATGCTATAAACAGCTTTGAGGACATCTTACTTTATTAATGTAAAGTATTTGTTAAAAACTTCTATGAAGAAATACTTTATAGAATTACCTTAAGGATCTCTAGAACCACCTCAGTGATCCCAAGAACCTCCTCAATGACCACTAGACCCACTACATAAAAGGACCCCTAGAACCACCAAAAGGACCTCTAGAATCACCTGGACCAACAGAACATCCGCAATGATCACTAAAACCACCTAAAGGACCTCTAGAACCTCCTCAATGATCACTAGAACAACCTTAAGGATCTCTAGAACCACCTCAATGACCTCAAGAACCTCTTCGGTGACTGGAACCACCTAAAGGACCTCTAGAATGTCCTCAATGACCACTAGAACTACCTAAAAAGGACAATAGAACCACCTGAAGGACCACTAGAACCACCTAAAGGACCTCTAGAACCTCATCACTGACCACAAATTCCACCAAAAAGACCACCACAACCTCCTTATTTACCAACAGAACCACCTAAAAAGGACCTCTAGAAGCGCCTCTACAACCTCAGTGACTGCTAAAACCCCCACCTAAGTGACGCCTAGAATCACCTGACGGACCAATAAAATCTCCTCAATAACCACCAGAACAACCTTAAAGATCTCTAGAACCACCTCAATGACCTCATGAACCTCCTCAGTGACTAGGACCATTTAAAAAGGTCCTCACTGACCACTAAAGGACCTCTATAACCACCTCAATGACCTCAAGAACCTCTTCGGTGACTGGAACCACCTAAAGGACCTCTAGAATGTCCTCAATGACCACTAGAACTACCTAAAAAAGGACAATAGAACCACTTGAAGGACCACTATAACCACCACCTAAGTGACGCCTAGAATCACCCGAAGGACCAATAAAATCTCCACAATGACCACTGGAACAACCTTAAAGGGACAGTTCACCCCCAAATCAAAAATACATATTTTTATCATCATCTTACCTGTAGAGCTATTTTCCATCTAGATTGTTTTGGTGTGAGTGAGTTTTGGCGATATCGGCCGTAGAGATGTCTGCCTTTTTTTGAATATGATGGGACTATATGGCGCTCAGCAACTCACATCTAGATGGATAAATAGCACTACAGGTAAGAGGAAAAATATGTATTTTTTTCTAGAACCTCCTCAGTGACCACAAGAACCAGAACCTCCTAAAGGTCCTCTACAATTACCCGAAGGACCACAAGAACCTTCCCGATAGCCACTAGAACCACAATGATGCAAAACTGGGAAAAGCAGCAATAATCCTGACATCGGAGAAGCTGGTGTGGCATTTATGCTTGAAAACGACTCAAAGCAGATTTAGGAGCAGTCGAGTGTAACAGCAGTCAGTCAGTGTCTCACGAGTGTTTTACTTCTGTATGCTGTAATATAAATAGCAACACACACACAGCATGGCTGGTGGCGTGCTGTGCAAAATAAACAGACTCATCAGAAAGACTGATGCTGTGTTTACTGCGTCGGTTCATGAGAGCAAAAACAGCAAACAATGAAACCAGTACCTGAACCAGCAGCTACCAGCTACAGAGGTCTGGTTCTTTCTCCGCACCAACAGATTGTTTTCATTTTCAAACTTCAGCCTACAACCGACGCTGAGTTATCAGACTTCACAGCTCCCTCTGCAGACACTAAAGGCTTTATACTACTTTCCAAAACAGCAGGACTCCCCAACGCCTTTAAAATACAGGAAATGGTTAGTAATAGGACAGGATTAATAGCCTTTAGCCAGTTTAGCTAACTGATATCACAAGCGTTGTTTAATGGCCCAGAGTTGAGTTTACATTGCAAACAATGGAGGCCGCGGCGGCAACCACTTGCTGTTCCACTGATCTATACCACTTCTTAAAAAAAAAAAAAAAAAAGACATTTTGACACAACGCTCATTAGCATATAGCTAGCATTAATGTTTAAACTTTGTCCAAAGTTATGCTGTGATAGCTGTACAGGCTTAAAGAGAAATTTAACATTAGCTTGAACAAACATCCACCTTCCCTGATGGTCAAGACTGTGGAGTGTTCGCACTGCTAGCTTAGTTAGCTTAGCGAGGACAGAGCAGGGGATGTAAACCACTAGCTTACTAGTAGTAGTAGTAGTATTTCTACTACTACTCATGTACATGCTCTCAGTCTCTCCATACTGGGATGTTTGGGGGAGAGGTGTATCAAGTAACGTCATAGATTTACTTACTTTATAACGCTATCTAACGATTCTGGTCCCAGTCTGTAATGTTCATTACAACAGAAGTAAAGTGACTGTACATGTAATTTACTGGATTTGTTAACAACTAACTAAAGTCTGACAAAAAGTGAAGGTGACAGAAACATCTGTGGTTTTTAATCAGACAGACAGGTGTATCTACCTGGCGGGCTGTTTTCGTCAGCGGGGATGCTGTGGCAGAGAGCCACCGTCTTCCCCTCCTTCCCTCCGAGCTCGACCAGGCCGCAGGGGCTCTTCTGCTCCTTGCTGCCCAGGGCAGGGGGGCTCTCCTCTGGGGACGGACCCAGCGAGGGGCCCCCCTCCACCTCCAGCGCCTGAAGCTTCAGCAGGGAACTCTGCAGGCAGAAGCAGAACATGCCAGACACGCTGATCCAAAGATTAACCTGGTCCCAGGAGGAGGCTGTATGCAGACTTGTAATACAGAAGATAGTCCAGTTACTGGGACGTGTAGGACAGTGAGGTGCTGGTATGGATCAAAGGTTCCAGATATTAGCCAGATCCCAGCCTCTGAAACAGCACATGTGGAGGAGTGGCACAGATTTTTCTAAGTAGCCGGTTCGTTAGGACGGATATTTAAAGAGCTGGCTTGCTGTTTAGGAAGTAGTCCGTCCCCGCAATCCAAAAGATGAGACATGAATTAGTCAGGCATCATCCAGTGAAACAAGCCACGATGCCTCCCTCTTGTCCAGCTCTTCCAGAGATTAGTTGGTTACGCTCCACATGCAAGTGAACATTCCAGAAAATAGATGTTCTTCCCTCTTCCTTTGGGTTTTCTTCTTTATCTCTCTTCACTCCAGTGATTAGCCAGTTCCAGTTATTGTGGAACTATAATCCCAAAGCGTGTTGTGCATCGCAGAAATATTCATTCACCTCATTTTTACTTCTTCTTCTGTTTTCAGCGTTTGACAGTCCAGGAATTAGCCCGCTCCGGTGTGACTGCGCTCAGCAGTGGAAGAGGAGCTGAAAGGTTTTGAATTTTCATCCTCTCGTTCTGCACGTTCACAGACGATGATGATGATGATGATGATGCTGCGTTGATACCCTCCCTCTCTCCCTCCCTCCCCCTTCTCTCTCTCTCTCCCATTAGCTCTCCACCTCTCTTGCCCTCCCTCGTTGGATTACTCATCCTCTGGCTCATGAAGGAGAGAGGAGGGAGGATGGAGAGATGGGGGAGGAGGGGAGGTGATGTTTGCTCGCCCGACTCCCCAGATGGGTGGGAGAGAGAGAGGGAGAGGGAGAGAGACTTATGGGAAACGTGAGGACGCCTCTCTCTCTTCCTGATCGTGAGGTTTTTCCCGCATCAGTGGGGGATGGGCTTGTTGCTGACATCATTCTGTGTGTGTGCGTGTGTGTTTGAATCTCATTCATAAAAAAGCGAGGAGCAGGAGGAGGAGGAGGAGGAGGAGCAGGAGGAGGTGTAGCTACGTGCTTCTCGTCACACATCCACATCCAGCTTTCCCCTTTTATTTCACCTCTAAGCAGCGTTAAGTTCGTCATCATGAGCTTTAGTCTGCTGCTGCAACAACCTCCACTCTTTATTTATCGCAGCAGAAATGTCAGCACCAACATGACTGCTGGTGTTCCACGTCTGCGTGCTCGTCCAGGCTCATTTACATACAGACACGCCCCCGGGGCGCCAAATATGGGCAACACTTCCCTCTGAAAGTCCTACAAGTCTTAACGTTGTGGACAAAAGCAGCAAACGAGAAAGATGAAAAACATCACGGAGGTTTGGCGTTAAAAAAATAAAACATCCTTTAGCGTCCCAGGAGCAGGTGTGTGGAAAGCTTCCCAGCATGCACCGAGGCAACGGACTTAAAGGTCCAGTGTGGAGGATTTAGTGGCATCTAACAGCAGTTTGTAACCATGTGAGCACCGCTCGCCTCGCCCTCCCCTTCCCAGCGTGCAGGAGAAACTACGGTGAAGCGAAACTCAATAAAGACTCTCTCTAGAGCCGGTGTTGGGTTTGTCCGTTCTGGGCTCCTGTAGAAACATGGCGGTGCAACATGGCGGCCTCCGTGGAAGGGGACCCGCTGCCTCTGTAGATATAAAGGCTGATTCTAAGGTAACGAAAACACAACGCTTCTTATTTTCAGGTGATTCTACACTGATGAAAACACACTTGTGAATATTATATTTCATTTCTGCCGACAGCTGCTCCTAAACGTTCCACGCTGGAGATTTTAGTATTAAGTCTCATTTTACATGTGTATTGTTTCGGGTGTTATCACTGTTCAAAAGGGGCATCGCAACCTTTGACGCGAGAGAAGGTTCAGACTGAAGATGCCATGCGGTCGGCCATTACGAGGGAATGCGGTTCGATCGCGAGTGCTGTGGTGGTATCGAAGTATCGGAGTCGAAGGCGCGACTTCACGTGATGTCATGTTTCTGTTGCAACCAGTAAATATGTGGTGGGGAACTTTGTCTCATGGTGTGAGCAGAACCATCTGCAGCTCAGTGCCACAAAGTCTAAGGAGCTGGTTGTGGATCTACGGAGGGCCAAGGCACCAGTGACTCCGGTTTCCATCCAGGGGGTCAGTGTGGACACTGTGGAGGACTACAAGTACCTGGGAGTACACATGGACAATAAACTGGACTGGACTAAGAACACTCAGGCTGTTTACAGGAAGGGCCAGAGCCGCCTCTGTTTCCTGAGGAGGCTGAGGTCCTTCAACATCTGCCGGACGATGCTGAGGATGTTTTATGAGTCTGTGGTGGCCGGTGCTGTCCTGTATGCTGTTGCATGCTGGGGCAGCAGGCTGAGGGTAGCCGACGCCAACAGACTCAACAAACTGATCCGTAAGGCCGGTGACATTGTGGGGGTGGAGCTGGACTCTCTGGCGGTGGTGTCAGAGAGGAGGATGCTGGCCAAACTACACGCCATCTTGGACAGCGTCTCCCACCCGCTCCATGACGCGCCGGTCAAACAAAGGAGCGCCTTCAGCGGAAGACTCATCCCCCCACAATGCACCACAGAGCGCCACAGGAAGTCCTTCCTGCCTGTGGCCATCAGACTCTTTAACTCCTCCCTCTAAGTGTCAGTCTGTATGACCCGAAGTCACTAAACTGGACATTGATCATTAACATCTCTGCAATACTTGAAATCCTGTGCAATATGTAGTTTTTCATATTTATTATTCAAACCTCCATTACTGCTGCTGCACCACTACTTATTACTTATATTATTAAATTGCATTATTATACCGGTAAACCCACTTTGTACTTCACACTTATTTTATCTTATACTTATACCCACTTGGTACTTAATTTATTTTCTGACCTGTTTTATAGTTTTTATAGTGTATTATATTGTTTGCTAGTACTTCCTCCTGTGTGCGCTGACGTAAAGACGAGCTGCTGTAACAAAGAGTTTCCCTTTGGGGATCAATAAAGTATTTCTGATTCTGATATAATGTTTAATGTTGAACTGTCTCTCCATAAATGTTTCCAAGCTGAGAAAAGCGTCGTCAGTCAGCGCACTTCTTTTCGTCCATCCAATATGTGACGCTTCTTAAGAGATGTAAACTTTTACAAGCCAAGTTTATTTGTGCAGCACATTGCACGCAAAGTGCTTTACATAATACATTAAAAACGTTTGAAAGAACAAAGAAAAACAGCATAAAAATATTAAAATGCAAAGTCTTTTGTTGTGGCGGGAAGCTTCAACAGGAAAAAAAAAGGTTCAAAGTTGTAACTGGGAAACCAGCTCAGTGGGCGAGATGTCTGGAACCAGGCTTTTCAGACACGGCCCTGATCCTGGTCTTGATACTGTGGCTCGTATACACCTGATCCAGGTTTCTGTGCCATGTGGGCAGTCCCCCCTCAGGTCCAGATACATTAGTAGTAATAATCTACTTGCTGGTGGTGGACAGGAGGAACTGTTTCATCACTCTCCTTCACTGCTGACTGGGTGAGTTACGGCGGCCATGTTTGGACAGATGAGACCAGCAGGGGAACAGGAAACACTGAGTTTTATAAAACAGACTGAAACTATTGAAGAGTTGTGTTTTATGTGTATTGCATGGCACCACTGTAACGTTACAGTCTGTCTGTAGGGGAGGTGAGTTCAGGTGATTTTAATCCCAGAATTTATTAATCTTGTTTGATACGAATGATACGCATCTTTTAAAAGGATTTTTACAATATTTCCAAATCATTTTGGGTCTTTGATAAAATTTGGCATTAAAAAAAATCCTCCAAGAAACACTATATTTCAATTTAATTACAGATTATTTAGGTTAAAAAATAAACCTAAACCAGAGCTGGTTGTTTTCAAGGCTGAATTCTTGATTTTGAATACAATTATGTTAATTTTTCCTGTGTGTATTAGACTGTATTCACTGCACTGGCGACATTATTAAGGCAGGATCTGCCTTTGGAAGTGGTTTGGGGAATGGCTCGCCAAACTCCTTTTAGAAATCATGTGAATTTACGTAACCCTGTTTATGGGCAACTACTACATATCTTTCTAAAACGGCTTGAGATGTTTTCCAAACATTCTGGGTCTTTGGATAAATTCGGCATATAAATAATACTCCAAGCAAGACATTTAAAAAAATATATTTAACAGTTAGTTTGTGTTTTTTGCATGGAGCTTCTTTCATGGCAGGTGCATGACGGCCAAGCCAAACAGAAAATATATCCGTTTAATTAAATTTAGTGCAGCTTATTGTCTACTGTAGTTATGCCGAATTTCTCAGTACAACCTGTAGATTTAGAAAAAGGCTAAAAGTCATGTCGACGAAGTTTGAAAGTTTGCCGAAAAGCAAAGCAAATGTCATAATTTTAAGGTAAAACGCATTTGCTGTTAAAATCTCTACATATTAAATGGAGCTGTTGTTTTGGAGCTTAATTCTTGTTAAAAACACGATGTTACGTAAATTACATCAGTGTATTTATTCAAACCGATCAGGTTTTTAGTCAAAATAACACTCACGTGCAGCAGCAGCCCGTGCAGAGCGGTCACACACTGACACCCGGCGGCCAGTCTGCAGAACTACAAGGTGAAGAGACGCAAGCAGGAAGCGAGAGCGTCACTTCCTGCTGAACACACACACACACACACACACACACACACATGCACAAACACACACACACACACGCGCCTCAGAAAACGTGTGTGTGACGTTCAGAGTGATGACTCATGAATGACGTCATGAATGATGTATTCTGCTGGCAGAAAGGCTGTTATGTCTTCTTCTTTGTTTATGTTTATTTGTGTGTCTTTAATTGGTTACTCGTGTGTTTAATAATTTTAATTTATTATAATTTATGTATATTTTGGTGTATGTAGACGATGCTCAGCGAGGAGCGGCTCTTCTGACGTAACGGCTGCTCTGCATAGAAATCCCACAATCCCTCTCACCAGCTCGCACCAGAACCCAGGACCAGGACCTGGGCCGGAAGAAGGGGGGGGTCACAGTACACACACCGCAGCGTTTGTCGGGACTCAGACTCCACTCAGGTGGTCTGTACTGTCCCGGTCTGTGCTGACACCGCGGCTCAGACTGCAGGTCGCCTGGCCCGCTTCAAATACAGCACCGAGGACTCTGGTCTGCTGTGTTGCGGTCTGTAACACGCATACTAAAGTGGGAACGATACAGAGAAGATTAGCATGGCCCTGTGCAAGGATGACACGCGTGATCGTGAAGCGTTCTCAATTTTCTTTAAAAATATTAGACCTTTATAAGTTTTTTCTGTTGGTGTCTCTGATATTTGTGTTTTGGTGAAACAGCGCCCCCGCCGGCGCACCGGCGCAGTTCAGGCGGAGAGTGGTACTGCAGCACGGTAGACAGCGAGAGGCTTCCTCCCCGAAAAACAAAACAAAAGCCCTCAAAATCATCCGAAATTCAGCAGAAGTTCCGTGAGACGTTGATGAGTAAAAAGGAGCCGAAACCAGGAAGAAACCACAGTAACTGTAGAAAGGGGTGTTTGTGAGGAGGACGTCGCTCCAGCCGGACTGCTTTCCCTTTCTGTCCATTTCACGTTAATGACAAACAGGGTGGTGTGTGGTGGGATGCGGGGTGAATACCCGGAGAGAGTTAAATTTATACTTTAACACGTGTTCTTTGGTGGATTATGTGTTTGCAGAATTAGAGCAGATGCTCCGACAGATTCTGAAAAACTGGCGAATATAAATGTCTCGGCATATTTGGTCGGTAATCAGCGCCGTGTTGTTATTTTGCAGGTTTTTTAAACGGAGTTCTGCTGATACGGACACAAGTCTCCCGGGAAGATCCTGTAGAGTAAAAGTCACAGTAAATCTCGTCTCTTGTCTTTGCTGTGCGGTGCGGGAGGTTGTCGGTTCGAGTCCGGGCTCAGGTGAACGAGTTTGAAGGGTCTTCTGAAAGCTACAGTAGAGAGTAACTGAGGCACTTTACTCTTATGCTCCCTCAGAGGGAGATATTGTACTTTTTACTCCACCACGTTTATCTGAGGCTACTTTCAAAAATCAGATTTTGCACCTAAAACATGTGATGTGTTTGTAAAATATGATGCACTGTTACAGATTAAACTAGCCTATAGTATAAAGCAGTTACATTTATTTTCAACTACACTACCATGAATTAATCAGTAATGATGATCCAGTAAGAAAACTGCAACATGGGTCGTTCTGCACGAGTACTTGTGTATATTTTGTTGCTAATGCTTCTGTACTTTTAATTAAGTAAACTTTACTTGTGTGATATTACTACTTTTACTTTAGTAAAAGGGTCTGAATACTTCTTCCAGCACTCGCTGAAGAAACCAGTCGTGCAGTAGGGCTACACATACTAAAATTAAATCATTTAATCAAATTTAACTATGAAATATTTGTGTGAAAAAATGCATCATTGATGGCTTTATCGTGTGCAACCAAACCCGAACATGGCACACAAACATCAGGAACTGAAATCAGGAACAAAGCCCAGTTTTTTTTTGCGCAGCTTTTATTTTTTAAACAGATCAAACTGCTTTGACAAAATAGTTTTGTTTTGTTTTTAACAGTCATGCCCATAAAGCCTTTTTGAACTGAGACAGAGCGAGAGAGTCAGAAGGTTTCTTCAGCTACCATGGCAGCCACTGTAATAATAATAATAATAATAATAATAATAATAATCTGCAAACAGCTGAGACATCATAAAGCACTATATTACCAGTATATACAAATAAATCAGTCACACTCGAGCTTCATCACACAAACTCATCACCACGAAATATCATCACTACGAATCAATATGAACATGAACATTTCTCCTTCTGGTCCAAACATCTTTTTCATTCTCCCTTTGCTCTGATCGTGGTTTCCACCGAACATTAAAACCAACCCGCCTGGTTTGCCGGTGAACGGTGGGGAAGTCAATATTCCCACTTTTCTCTGCATTCAGTTAAGTTTTTGTACATACGAGCGTTAATCAGTGAGCGTTGGCGGGTGCACTGAGACTCAGATTGTTCCCTGAGATCCCGGCCCCCTGGCAACGAGGACGCGATCCCTCACTGGCTTCCCACCAAGAAATAGTTCCCAGCAACCAGGCTAGCTGTTTCCCCCCGCTGCCAGTCTTTATGCTAAGCTAGGCTAACCGCATCCTGACTCCATCTCCGCACTTAACACGCAGGCTGACGTCCATGCGAACATCTCGCTCTCGGAAACAAAGAGAAGAAGACCTAAAATGTTAAACTACTCCTTTGAAGCTGAACCTCGCCGAAGTCACGTCGCCGATCAGGTTACAAAAATGTCACAACAAACTCGGACTGCTAATACAAAGGCTTCGTGCCAAAGTGAGACAACTATCAGCTGCTTTCACAAAAGGCCACAAAATATAAATACAAATACAAAACAGATGAATCACTTTTTGTGGTTAAACTTTTTGTTTGTGGAAGGAATACAAACCTCAACGACGGCACGTGTACGTCAACTCAACATTTCTAAATTTCTGGTTTTCTAATAAAATGGCCGACTACCCTGGACTAATCATTTTCTTGTCTGTTTCAGATATACTTGCTTTTGAGCCCGTTTAAGCTCCTGCGTTCCTTCGTAGCGCCGGTCGTGCGTTTCTGCCGCGATCTCAACTTTGACAGTCCGATAACCTCCTCGAGTCTCGCCGTGTTTAGTTAACGTGTAGGTTTAAAATCTTAAAATCTCCGGGAAGAGATTCTGGTGTCGTCCAGGGAAGATTTGGCCCAGACAGTTAATCCTCCAGCTACACAGGAAAGCATGCGAACGCCGCGGCTCGTTCGCACGAACGGGCTGGAAAAACGTAGCCTGATGATCTGACCGAACGTCCATTTTGTTTTCGCTTCACTCTTCATTTGACACAGAAGCTGGTACAGACTGCTGGGAACAGTTACTCAACGTTCGTCATGTTGATCAAAGAAAAGCGTTGATTGACGAGTTTGAGACTGAAAATTCATCGCTGATCAGGTCCCTTCAGTAGCTGTTGTGGAGCTTTCAGCGTCACATGAGCTTCATCAGCAGATGGAACTGTAGATGTTCAGATTTCTTTTTGAGCGCTCGTCGGCCATGTTGGCTGTAAAGTGAGGATTTCATTCTTCCTTGACAAGTGGGCAAACCCCATCTGCGGTAGAAGATCGCGTGATACGACTCCAGAACAGCTACTAAATGGACCTCGGTGATATGGTTCAAGAGTTATTTCTGTAAATCGGCTTACACCACCGTCACTATTTCTCTGGCCGCTTTTCTCGCTCTGGCAAAAAGGAAGATTATTCTAAATCCCGCCTACAAAGCTCTGATTGGCTTGTGGGGAAGCAGCCGTCAGGGAGTCAACACCAGCCCAGTTCGGGAGGTGATTCTGAGATCTGGAACCAGGTTTTTAAAAAGCAAGTATATCATGAGCGTCAGACATAAAACAGGAACAACCCCGAAACGCCTTCTGACAAACAGCTGATAGGAAAGTCGTGCATGTGTCTGCGAGAGTGGAGTGTATATGTGGGTGTGTGCAAACATGTGTAGGCAAGAAAGTCTTGGAAATATGTACAAAATATCTGCTGTCATGCTTTGACCCAAATATTCACAACATAAAGAATGACAGAAAGGAAAGTTTAAAAGTAGAAATGTTTGTATCACCTCCCCGTCGTCCGCTGAGGAGGACCACCGCTGCTACACCCAAACTTTTTGTCTTTCTGTCTTTGGATTTGAAGTTCCCGAAAATGAAATGAGAAGTGAAGGCATCATGGTGACCTCGAGTTTGTCTGTTCAGTCTTCAGTTCATTTTTCCTCCCGTGGTTTGTGGCGTCCGTTCGTCACTCGGACCACAAATTCCTTCTGCAACCGTCGCCCCTCCAGCCCGCTCTCAGAGAGCCAAACCTGGGCTCACAGGGTTAGACCTCCAGGACCGCCTCCACACCGCTAAACACAAACGGCAGCTATCACAGGACAGGCAGCAGTAGTAGTATGAAGTATGGGCTCCCTCTAAGGGGTCAAAGGTCAAGTGTCAGCCAGTGATCAACACTTGACAGCAGCAAAGGCCATTATGAGTTATCTGAAGGGACGATTCGAAGCCTCTTATCAGCTTGTGGAAACAGGTAAACTGATTATTTTCCACCAGCCTGTGTTGCCGGAGCTGGATTAACCTACTAGGGGGGCCCTTAGGCACAAATGAGCTGTGAGCCCCATTGAGCCCCCATCCATAAGCTGATCTGCCCAGAGTCCGAGAAACCAACCAGTATATCTACCCTGCTGCAGGTCTGCAGTATGTCCATTTGACTAAACACAAATATGCTGAAGGATATGTTGGCACGATGTCAACGGAAATATTTACGGTACTAAAACTACATTTTGACACAGGGCCTTGTCTGTTTCTCGGGGGAAGCACTTAGCCACAAAATGTCCCTTCACCCCCTTTAGATTCACCAGCTTCGGCCTCTGGTGGCTTCACGGACTGTTTCAGCAGCCGGTTTCTGGCTGTCATCACTAACTAATCAGTCCAATCAGTGTTGCAGCAATATATGGAACATAGAGCAAGGCCGGTACTGGGTGAATGACTGCTGATGGGTGAAGATACCCAAAGTTCAGCTGCCGTTGTTCTGGGTTCATATTTCTCCGAGTCACTCCTTGGCAGCGCAAAAATGTCTTTTCTGCATCGTTGGCACATTTTTGTCGATTGATCGATTACGTTCCAGGCTGCTGTTCTGACAGCTCTCTGAAATCTGGAGGAGCTGGGGGGAAAGAAGGACCAGGTACGTGTTACTGTAAGAGTCATAGGACTGATTTCCTGCTCTTAAAGACTAGATAAGCAATTGCAGCAAGATATGGGACATAAAGCAAGACCCACTCTGTGTGACTGGCGGCTGATGGATGAACATACCCAAAGTTCAAAGACACTGACATTTCTAGGACCTATTTACTACTCAGAGACCTGATAAACAAGTGGCCCTGGTCTTGGAGACAGGGGCAAACTGTTGGAGTGAACAGGTGGTTTGTGTCACCTCATCTTCCCGCTATCAGGTGTTCAGGCAGCTCAAGCTTCCTCCAGTTAGACGGGACGGACGCGACCAGTTTGATCAGTGAGAGGCTTCCAGTCCTTCAGCACACTCGGCACTCGCAACATTCGGTGACACAACGTGTCTACAAAGCTTTGGGGATTTGATTCCCACAGGGTCCAGCCACGCTTAAAAACAACACAGGCAAAGTCAAAGTAAGGTGCTCTGGGTGAAAACATCCTCCAAACGGCACGTGAAGTTCGTCTTTGTTCAGCCTGGTGAGAAGTCTTCTTCTTCTTCTTCTTCTCAGATGTGGACCTCACCGCCAGCCGTAGGATGCCAGGCTTTGTGTTTGGATGCAAGCTGGACTAAAAGTCATAATCCCACCCGGAGTTGTCGTCTGGTGGCGGCTCGTCTGTGTCTTCGGGGAAACTGTCGAAGTTACTGGTGTCGGTCTGAGAGGAAACCTGGACAGAACGACACGGAGTCAAACACCTTCAACACCCGCAGGCTGAACAAAGCTCACCCCTGTCAGATTTCACACTGTTTAAAGACCTGTTTGATGCCAGCTAAACTCGGTATTTCCGTACAATTAATACCGAAGTATCTATCTGTTAAAAGTGTGTTATTTTATGAAGTATTTTTGGGGCATTTTGTGACACTATTAGAGAGTTGGCAGGAGATGAGGGGAGAGAAAGATGGGAAAGACATGCAACAAATGTCTCCAGCCAGACTCGAACCGTGCTCATGGTTAGCGCCATAAACACCTTGGCCACCAGGGCGCCTGAAGTAACTTCATTTGCAGAGCTCTTAATTTAACTGGATAAGCCAAAAACAGACGTTCCAGTTTGGTTACTTTACCTTTAAAGGCGGGGTATGCGATTCTGGAGGTATGCGTTCATGATATAGAACGACACAGTAATGCAGACTAACGTTAGCTAGGTTGCGGGTTAGCAAACTGTCGCTGCAGCTGCGAAGCTAACAGCCAGAGAGGACGAGACGGTTTCCCAGAGCCAGCACAGCAGCTCCAGACAGCGACGCTCACAACTCTCCTGCTGCTGTAGCTAACATCACAACAACAGCAGATCTTAAACTAGAGAGTCAGCTGAACGTCCGCGGGAGATATTTGCTGAATTTGACAAAAAGATGCGTACTGGATTAGATTTGCATACCTCATCTTTAAGTCTTAGTTATGTTACAACATAGTCTAAGCTCAAAGGTCCATTTACTAGCTTTCAGAACGTCATGTGGCCTAAAAACTGGCATAGCATGTGGTCATATATGGGGGTGGGATTGTAACCCCTGTCTTTGTGCTAATATAGCTTTTTCTCTTTTGGCTCGTTTCTCAACTGATTTACCAGAAAATGCACAACAGCACGTTATATAATATTGCAAAATAAAGTTGTACGTACTGTGGCAGACGGTTTTATGCATATCACCTTGTTGTTGTGTTTCACTACGTTCACAGTGCCTTCATCAGTCAGGGGTCTTACATGAGTTTGCTGTCTCTATGAGGAAAAACATCTAAAGTTTATTTCAACTCACATCAGGTGTGATGGGCGGAGTCAGAGTTCCCTTCCTCAGACCCTCCCAGTTAAAACCTTCGAACCACCTGAACACAGAGAGAAACACGTTACTTTTATCTTGTATTTAAATGCAACTGAAAGACAGGTGAGAGCTGATATTGACTATTACTGACAATACTTTATGGCAGAAGTATGTGGACAGCCCTGTTCACATACTTTAGTGCACTTTTGGTCTGAAACAGCCAATCAGGTGTCAGCTTCCTCTCAACTCACTCACTTGTGCTTCTGGATGTCTTTGACTCCGTTTTTCAGGTTTCCAAGTCTCTCCGAGGGATTATCTCTGTTGACACAAACAACAGTTACGGTTCAAACATGGATTTTGGAGATGAAAACAATGAATTTGGACTCTACAGTGAATCTGAGTTGCTCGGGCACACAGCGCCCCCTACCTGCAGAGCTTCTTGATGAGGTTGGCGGCGTTCTTGGTGATCTTCTTGGGGAACTCGATCATGTCGATGCCTCTGAGGATGATGTTGTAGGTTTTCATTGGATCTGGACCTGAAAACGGAGGACTGGAGACGCAAAGAGACACTGTAGGACACCGAACAACAGCAGTTTGACTCTACTGTCCCTCCTGTTTGTGTCCTCACCTGCCGGTCAGCAGCTCGTACATCAGGATGCCCAGAGACCAGTAGTCTGCTGAGACATCATGACCCTTGTTGAGGATGATCTCCGGAGCGACGTACTCCGGCGTCCCGCAGAACGTCCACGTCTTCTTGCAGACACCGATCTTCTTGGCGAAGCCGAAGTCCACCTGGAAAAGACAAAACTGATTGAGCACGTCTCTCCACATTCGCTGTATTTTTATTTTAGTTTTACGTTTAGATCATGTGAAACTCTCATTGGCTGCTGCCGATTCCCGTCCTGCATCTCCAGCTTGAAGTTTCTTCAAAACTACCACAAAATGACATTTCCATTAACTTTGCTGTTGATATTCCTGATCGCGAAAGGATGAACCCTAATATTTCTGGTGACCTCTTGACTTTTTCCTCTCGCGCCACCATCTGGACAAAATCTCCATTAAATCTGATGCTATTCCTGCTCTCCAGAGGATGAATGACTCCAAAGTCTCCAAACTTGCTGTGTGTCAACTAGTTTTAGTTTAGAATTTAATTGTAATATTCAACACCGAAGCCATCAGCTGACCCGACAGGGGCCTTCAGGTGGGTCCTGATTTACGTCCTAATCCCGAGGCCTTGTCCTGAACAGGGTCCCTACGTCAGAATCTAGTTTCAAGACTTTCATTGTTTCAGTTTTGTGCTTTCATGTTGCATATTCCTAAATGTATCTGTGTTTAATGAAATCACCACGCAACGAAGGAGGCTGGGAGGAGCAGGTTCAGCGCCATCACCAAACTGAGATTTGAATTCTCCTCACTTTTTGTTCAACAAAACATAAACTGTAGTTATACTGCGGCTATTGTGCACATTTTCCCATTTTTCAAAAGACGATGAAAAGTTTTTGGACACGTTTGTGGAAACAGCGTTTAAGCTTCGAGCCTCTGAGTGGGCGTTTCTCATGGCAATGACTGACAACTGCCGACGTCCGTCGTGACGCCTGAGTGGAAAACGTCTGTATACTGTAAATCCTACGAATGATGATACAAGTCCCCTTTTTCAACAAGTCTTCATAGCGTTGGTTATGCACTGCTAACATTTGGAGGACCCATCGTGCTGTGTTTGTATTACACTCAGAAAGTGGAAGCTACTTAGCTTAGCTTACTTTCCGTACACGTTAGATATGTAAAATGTATTCCATGAGTGAATATGGAATTACCAGCTTGGCGTATCCCCGGCTGTCCAGGATGAGGTTTTCAGGTTTCAGGTCTCGGTATATGATGCCTTTGGCGTGCAGGTAGGCGAAAGCTTCGACCACACAGGCCGTGTAGAACCTGGTGGTCGCATCTTCAAACGAACCTCTGGAACACACAGAGTTAAAAAACTGGGTCTGTTTTTCTGCATTTCGATCCCTTTCAGGTTTCACCTTTATTGAACTAAACGTCCACCTTTTACTTTACGTTCAGTTATCCACGTTAGTGGTTTCCAGTTCTTTATTTCTGTCTGCAAACACTTACTGCTGCTTATTGCTTTTAGGGCTGCAACTAACTTTAAAAAAAACAATTATTATTACTTATTTAATCTGCTGATTAATGTATGTTCTGAGCCCGAGTCTTCAAATGTCTTGTTGTGTCCGACCAACAGTCCAAAACACAGATATTCAGTTTACAAACATATAGAGACATTTGAGCAGCTGACACCAGACAATATTTGAGTTTTTGATTGAAAATGATTTAAACGAATAACCAATTATCAAAATAGTCGTTGATAAATCTTCTGTTGATTCATTTCCAACTAAACGAATAATATACTTGTTGTTTCTGCTTTTTCTGATAAAAAAATAAACATATCCATCAAAGAAAGTTTTAAAAAAGTGACTCTGAGTGACGAACCTCAAAACTTCGGCTTTTCTTGATGAAATCTTTGATACCTGTGATTTCTGCTTAAAGCTAACAGCTTTAGGATACATCATAACAGTATACAATAAAAACAAATGAAACTGTGCGTAGAGGACTGACTAACTGTGTGAATTGATTACCTGTCTCTCAGTATAGTCCACAGCTCTCCTCCCAGACAGGCCTCCATCAGCATGTACAGATATTTACTGTCTTTAAACGTCCGATACAACCTGAACACAAACAGTTGAGCTTCATCAGAACCTGAGACGCACAACAGAAACTGACGGGGAAAACATCCATCTCTCTGAGAACGTTCGTATTTGTTGTCACATTTTATATGTTCATGTTTTATACATTTATACATTATTTTACCCATTATATTCATATTTTCCACCAGTGCGCTGCGATGGCATCCTGTTACCATGCTTATAAAGTGCTTAGCAAAAAGAAAAGACAATATAAACACGTTTAAAAAAATGTTTTTTTTAATTTTGAAAGCCAGGAACCAAACCATTTTTTTTCGCACACAGATTTTTAAATGAAGCTTTTATTTTGAAATCCAGGACCGAAGGCAAACACATTTTATTAAAAGGGCTTTATTTTGTAAATCTGGATGACTGGAACCAATGCTGCTGACTTTTTCTGATTTTGTAAAGTTTTACTTTTGTAACAAAAATGAATTTTAAGTGTGAAAGTTTATTTTTGACCTTAGAAATTGTGCAATTATAAATAGATGTTAACACCATATTTACCATATTTAGGTCACGTGAGCAAACAGAACTCTGCGCTGATGAAGACGCTGAGATGTGGTTTAACAGCTGCTGTAGATGTGTTTAATGCTTTAGTTCAGTGACAACAGAAAAGCAATGAGTTCGATTTAAGTAACTTATGATGATGATGATGATGATGATGATTGTTCTACTGACCTGACGATGAAGTCAGAGTGCGCCTCGGTCATGATGTGTTTCTCGGAGCGGATGTGTTCCTGTTGCCTCGTGTCGACGATGTGACGCTTCTTCAGGATCTTCATGGCGAACGTCTTCGCCTCCTCGTTCTTCAGCTGCACCTGAAGAAAAACATCCAGTCATGTCTACCTGTGCAGGAAGTATTCTCTGGCGTCCTTAAATCCTAGAAAGTTCCCAAACATACCAAGTATTTAGGCGGCTGAATTCATGCGTTTGGAGTCTTGGGTTTGAATATTTCACTAGGCTTTTATCTGCGAGTTTAAACATCGTATAGAGTTAGATGTGATATTGGAAATGTGGAAAAAGAGGATTTTTCCAACCTTAAACCTACCTGAAGTAACTGCATGTTAATGAGGTAATTATCTGTAAGGTTAGTAAAACTCTCAGAAACCAAACAATACATCATCGTCCAGCTAAAACCGTTTTGAGGCATGCGAGGTGTTTACTGGTGGACTGCTCTGTGTACATGAGCAGCAGTTTATTATGTGTCAGAAAAACAAATGACTACTGTCTGTGTCTCTGCGGTTAAACCATCCTGTAAAGTCTGTTAGCCGAGCGACATTCGACTAGTAAACACCTGATAGGAACACACACACACTGTGGCGTTAATAGAACATGACACAATCCTCTATTTCTGGACACCACTGGATGCCGCTCTCATGTCTGTTCGGTGAATATGAAGCTACCGCCAGCAGCTGGTTAGCTTAGCTTAGCATAAAGACTGGAAACAGCTAGCCTGGCTCTGTCCGAAGGTAACAAAATCCACCTGCCAGCAGCTCTGAAGCTCCCTGATGAGCACGCTATATCTGGTTTGTTTCATCTGTACAAATACTGAACTTTAAAAATGGCACGTTGCGGTTTTATTGGGGGTGTCGGACTATTTCTTGGCCGTAACTTCCTGGAGTCTCAGCTGGTTGCCTGGCAGCTTCATAGTGATGATAAGGCTACGTGTCATTTTTGTACAGATTAAACAAACGACATATAACGTGTTAATCAGTGAGCTTTAGAAGTGCGGGTGGGTGGATTTTGTTTTTTCTTTATGCTAAGCTAAGCTAACCGGCTGCTGGTGCTAATCTGAACGTCTAACTCTCAGCAAGAAAGAGAAATGTTCCTTTAAAAAGCAGGGGAAGCCAAATATCATCATCGCTGCTGGAGCTCGCATTTTTGCTGTAACCTTTTTGTTTTGGACAAAGGTAACATATCCAGCTGTGCAAAAACAAGTCAAACGATGCATTGTGTTGCTCTGAGCCTGAATATGATGGGAAATATCTGCCTGTTCGGGTCAGACAGGCAGTCTGGAGGTCAGAGGTCAGTGTTTTCCTCGAGGCAGAGTTACACTCTGACTAATCGACTAAAAATATCTCCAGAGGGATGATGGGAGACCCTGAGCGGGGATTCCTTCCTGTTTTTGGGCAAACCCTCTGCAGGGCTTCCCCTCCGACCTTCAGTAGCCTCATGCCCCGCCTCCTGCGGCAGAGAAACCCGAGCTGCATGCACCACCCTCCCATTCCTCCCATTCCTCCCATTCCACCCTCCTTTGCTTTTTCCATCCATCTCAAGCCTCATGTGCGCTGTGGGGATTAATACAAACTAACAATAAAAATGCAATCAGCTGCAATCGAGGCAAAGGAAGCTCTGGTGAAGAAACTCATTAAGACAAAATAATTTAATACCTGAGAAACTTGTTATGGATGAAAAATTCTAACTGTTCTGCAGCATGATGAGAACACAGAGACGAGATACACTGCACGCTCTGATTTCTGCGGTTCTCCGGGTTATTTTGGTTCCTTACAGAACCACAGAGAACCCTTTAAGAGCCGTGGTCAGACTCTGAATCACATGATGACTGGTTTCCAGTTACCAGCACTGATACTTTACTGGAAAGTTACCGCAAATAACCTGAGAACACACACACACACACACACACACACACACTCACCTGTGTGTGTGTGTGTGTGTGTGTGTGGACAATAAATCTGATTTCTGAACTTTTTGTTGAAATTGTCAAAAATGTGAATTTGTTTCAAAACATCCAACTGGTCTGAAACCTCTTGATTGGAAACTGGCTTCAAACTAAAAGAAATTGGTCTGAAACTGGTGTCAACCCTGTCGATCTTAAAGTAATCTCAAACTGAAGTAAAACTAAGTTTAAACTGACCTGAAACTGGTCTCAAACCAATCTCAAATCTTAAATCCTGCATCTGATTTGTCGCATACAGCAGATCTGTAACCGGATGTTGTATTATGCAACCAGATCGTACCAGCTCGACGCGTCCGAAGCCGCCGACTCCCAGCGTGTCGATGATGTTGAAGTCGTTCAGCTTCAGACTGGAGAAGAAGGCGTTCTCTGCCTCGTACCTGGAAATAAAAACACAGGGGATGCCTTCACTGAACACAGGAAAATAGTACTTTAAACATTTTTTGCGACATTTTGAAAGACGAACCACTTTGCACAGACATGTAGATCGAGCAGCAGAGCAGGTACAGGTTCGGTATCTCAACCTAAAAGCCATCCGACCTTCCTAGAGATGGTCAAATTTAGAGATTTCAAAAGTGAAATCAGAGGCGACTGCCCCGCCGCCCGCCGTACTGTACCTGCAGCATTTGACCACGTGGAAGAACGGGAATTTCTTGGAGGTCTGGATGGAGAAGGAGGTGATGGGGAAGGAGGAGAAGGGGGAGGAGGACGGAGGAGCAGGGAGGCTGGTGATCCGCTCTCTCTGCTGCCTCGCTGGGACGGGAAACAACTCTCTCATCTCCAAACTTATTTAGAGTATGGGACCAGACGGATCAGAAAAACACCTCTTTCTTTTCTCAGCCAGGGAGCTTCGATAGTCTTTAGTCCACTAGAAATATTCTGAAACATAAAACTACTGCAGGGATATAATGCCGAGCAGTCTTCTGGGGCAAAGCTACTGTTAGAAACTGTTGGACTTTCTCAAATAACTGAAATTCTACAGATGATCTTGCCGGTCTAGTTATTTATTGTGCAGGCAAAAAACAACAATCAAGTCCTTGAATGAGTTCCTTCAAAATTTGGTCTCTCGGTCGAAAACCAAAGTGCAAACAAACTTATCGATATTAAACCCAAACTCGTTTTCAGTCCTCATGAGAACGTTCTGCAAAGAGTCCGTAAGAGAGCCGTCTCAAAGGAAGAGCTCCATTTCCAGTTCACATGGCGAGGGTAGAGGCACAGGTACGAGGTTCTGGTCTGGTGGGACCGGTGGTGCGGTGCGGTTGCCAGATCCTCCAGCTCTGTGTGCTATAGGGTTACAAAGGAGGCTGGTCCTGAGCCGAGCAGGACGGCGTCAGAATCCAGAACATGCGGCCTCTGTGGACGGCATCGCCAAAAACGAAAGAAATCAGAAGTTCTTCGTAGTCTTGATGGATTTTGGACGAAATTCTACGTCTAAGAGCCGTTTATTTCCAGAAAACCCAAGTTTGTGGGCGAATGACTTGGAAAAAGTCCAACGGAGGACGCTCAAACTGAAACTATGACTGAGGAAAGCCTCTGAAAGTTCGGCCACGTCTGCTCCGGCTGAGTCCTGCAGGGTGTAATGCCAACCTGAGAGGACGACCCGCGGCTGGACGCTGCTGCTGGTATTTTTAGCACGTGGAAACATTGCACAGAGGTTCACCCAGTAAACGTAGCTCAGTTATTAAACAGATAGACAGACTGCAGGACAGACTGTCTCGACCTCAAAACCAGAGGACACGAAGGCTTCAAAAGATTTATGAGGAAGTTAAAGAGTTTCCTCAGTTTTCCTGTGAAGGTGTTCAGCATCTGTACGTGTCTGTGTTTAATGTTTCAAGTCATTAGTTTTACAGTTCTAAGTTTATAGTTTTACGTTCTCCAGAAATGTAAAGCTGAGGTTTTATGAATTGAACAGCAGAGTCGTCACAGTTTTCACAGGGAACAGTCTGAACAGCCCGTCTCCTGGAAAAATAACATTTTTATATTCTACTCATTTGAAACAGCAAGTTCTCTTTAAGAGACATGTAATACATTACAACATGAAGAAACAAACGTTTTTCCTGAATGTATCTAACGAGTCACAAAATGTTAACTGACAACTTTCATTTTCATTTTAGGACCTTTTCTGTTATATTTCTGTATGTGTGTAGTGACAAAGATAATTTCAGCCTTTTTAAATGTTTTCCTTTGGATAAATTAGCTATTTTGCTGGGCTGGTTTATGTTTAATGGCAGCAGAGGAATTAATAAAAAGAAAAGAATAAAAAACCTTTATTAATAGTTTGCACAACCGTAAGCAATGGTGCTTGTATTATATCCATGGTAGCAGGTAAAACACCAGAGAGATATCGACTCTATCAGCTGCTTGTTCGCTGATTTTCTCTGCTGCTCACTTTTCAACATTTCTACATGTAAATACATTTATATAAATAGAAAACACCAAGCTTATTTTTTGAGAGCAGCCAGACGCAGTCAGAGAGCAGCTGCTGAACATAGCGGAGCATCTAGCAGCTAAAGAGCCAGATGTTTCCCTCAGCAGCTGCTGAACATAGCGGAGCATCTAGCTGCTGAAGAGCCAGATGTTTCCCTCAGCAGCTGCTGGAGACCAAACACAGAGCTGACAGAGAGAAGACCGGACTGACGTCCATCAGGAGACACAGACACGCCTCCTGATGAAGCGTCATGTGACTCTGACACGCCTCCTGATGAAGTGTCATGTGACTCTGACACGCCTCCTGATGAAGCGTCACGTGACTCTGACACGCCTCCTGATGAAGCGTCATGTCGCTCTGTAACTGAGCACTGACAAACTTCCTGTTTGGTTGTTTAGGTAGGAGAATATAAACAAATAACACGGCATGTTACATATCAGCTTGTTGTTGAAAGTATAAAGGACCAAGACTAGAACCCTGAGGAACCCCACCAGTAAATACTGACACTGTCAATGAGACGATCGAGTTGCTGTGTGTCTGCTGGACGAGGAAGTTGGTTGATCACATTTACACACAACGACCTTAGAAGCTGATAATATCTCTGTGTTGCTTTAAAATCCCTGAATACACTTAATTTAACACTTAGCAGCATTGTTTGACTCTGTTTTATCGTCACATTAACGTGCCAAAAACAAGTGTTTCAAAAAACGCCTGTGAGGCTTTAAAATAACCTTCACTCTCAAAAGAACATTTCCGGTTTTCATTTTGGGACTCTTAGGTTTGGCACATAGCTTCATATTCGGTTAGTTTGTCTCTTATCTCCAATATCTCAGGTCAAAATAAAATCTTGACACTTGCCAAAGAAAACACAGCGATCCCAACCCACCAGCAGATTTATAAGTGTGTGTGTGTGTGTGGTTCTCCAAACAGGGATTGGACTATTTCCTGGAAACCAACTGGAATCAGATTTCTGCAGAAACAGTAGCTGCTGCCGGCCAGTCGGGACAAACACTCTAAGAATAGTCGGGGCCACATATCTGACAGGGTCGGGGCCACAAATCTGACAGGGGCGGGGCTACAGAGCTACCAGGGGGCGGGGTCACATATCTGACGGGGGCGGGGTTACAGAGCTGCCAGGGGGCGGGGCTGACAGGCTCTGCAGAAGCTGGTTGCTGTACATGAGTGTTAGGTAATAAGTCGTGTCCTTCGGTGTGACCTGGTTGTGACTCCGGCTGCAGCAGCTATTATTAGCAGCACGGAGGGTCCGGTTGCTGCTGTAAACACTCACACAGGAAAACACACAGCCGCTCCAGCAGGCAGCTCCACGACGGAGGCTTAAAGGAGCGCTGATGTAATCCATCGCAGTCAGCGTTTAGTCTCTGTTATGTTTTTGTGTTGTTCATTTGCGATTATCGATTATTTTCATTATCAATTAATCGGCTGATTATTTTCTTGATTAATCGTTTTGTCTAAAAATATCAGAAAATAGTGAAAAAGGCTGGAGGTGATGTATTCAAACTGGATGTTTAATGTTTAAATAACCAAAACATGAAGATACTCAGTTTATTGTCATATATGACAAAGAAAAGCAGCAGATGCTGAAATGTTTCGCATTTTTACAATATCAAAATATTTACAGATTCATTTCCTGTTGATGGACTAATCAATGAATGGCCTAATCGTTGTGAATGAAAAGTCTGCCGCTGAAGAAATTCTGACAAAAAGAAAATATATGCAAAGAAGTAAAGTTTATATTAAATTAAGACTCAAAGAACGTATAAATCCTGAACCTGTAATATACATTTAATGTGTTTCATTAAACCTACTTGGCTTTGGCTTCAGCGTCCTCGTATCCTTTATTTGAAACGTCGTCCAGTCCACCAATCAGATGCTTGAATGAGCTGAAAGAGACAACAGCCAATCAGCACGCAGACTTTAAGAGAATCTAATTCATAAATATTGCCTGTAAATAAAAAACTTATCACAGATAAAATACAGTTGTTGAATATGAAATAAAAATGTGTCTCTAAATAATGAAAACGCTGATTGTTGCTTTGCCGTTTATTAATAATTAATCAGAACGAAAGAGTTTCTCCTCGGGGATCAATAAAGTATTTCTGATTCTGATTCATAAAATGAAACTAAAGTCCCTGAAAGTGTTCCAGCAGCACGAACGCCGACTACAAACACTACTTTCACGCACTAAGAGGAAATAAAATAGTGAATAAAACATTTTGCTAAAGATTTATTTCTTCAGTTTTTTTCCCATGATGCCTCAGGAGCTGCTGCATCACAGCCCTTTCTTAATCTCTGCTGAGTGTTGCATTGTGGGTCAGCAGCGTGCCGCGACACCGCACTCAGAAATCCACTCGTGTCTGCCGCGCAAACGTGCGTTACGGCCGCAGCCGCGCCCGCACCATGTGACCGGCCCTCTCCAGTGTTTCGTGTGTGTGTGTGTGTGTGTGTGTGTGAGATTAGTCCCGACGTTGAGACACGATGACACTGTGAGGATCACTACCTGGAGGGCGGACCAGGTGATGTTCTGCTGTTGGACAGGTGAGAGCAGGGTCAGGTACACCTGGTCAAACTCTGAGCTCAGACTCAGCTATCACGGCCGATCTAAGCCATAAGTCACTTTATTTTACCGAACCCGTCTGGTCTTATGTTGCTTCCCTTTCCCGACAGCTGCTCCTGACAACACACTACTGAAGGCCTGAACACACAGGACAACACAGAGAGAGCAGTTGGCTGAGTGGACCAGCAGGGGGCGGCAGGCAGCTTTAAATAAACCATCAGCAGGTCCAGTTCAGTAAAGTCCAGTTCTCGCTGCTGAGAAGAAGACGGATCTGAAAGTTCACCACAGTTAAAGTTCACAGTGAAACACGGCATTTAACACCGGCAGCGATCGAAGTTCAGTCTGCTTTTGTATTTTGTTGTCCTGCTTCTGGACCTGAAGGATCTGGATTGTTCCAGCACCAGACTTTACTGGGTCCTCGCAGTGTCTTACAGTATCGGCCTGCAGAGGGCGCCGCCGGTCCTACAGCTCGCTATACTGCCCACAGGTCGGTGGTGAGGTCGTGCTCACTGACGGCTGACTGACGGCGACGTTACATCTGTTTATGTTGTAATGCAAACAGAAATATAGGTGGTGTGTGTGTGTGTGTGTGTGTGTGTGTGTGTGTGTGTGAGTCTTACTCTCTGTCGATGACCAGGCAGGTGACGGCCTCCGCAGCGATGACATTGGCTGTTCTGACATCCTCCCTGTGGACACACACACACACACACACACACACACACTCATAAATCAAACTGGGCCAAATTAGCACCAGCTGCTGAGTGCGTTCACATGTTTGTACTTCTATACTTGTGAGGACACAACACATAAATGGTGAATGGATAGCACTTAACTTAGCATTGCCTCTCATTAACACACACACACACACACACACGGCCATCAGGAGCTACTCTGGGTTCAGTGTGTTGCTCAATGACACTTCAACATGTGGACAGGAGGAGCCGGGGATCGAACCGCCAACCCTACAATCACTGGACACGCCAGCTGACCATGACCATCGAACACCTTCGAAGGAGAGACGACAAGACAAAATGTCCTCACTTTCTAAACTCCGGTCCTCGCAGAGATAGCAGTGTAGGACACAGACTCGCAGACAGTGGATGTGTAAAAGGCGCTCCCCTGAGGAGACAGCGAAACACACTTCAAACCAATTAGCAGCAGCTGTGAGGCCGGCGGGAGGTCAGCTGACCAGCAGGGAGACGCTGCTTCCTGTTCATCATCGCAGGCTCACACCGAGAGAAACACACATGTTCTGATCGACACGCGTGACCAGATATCAGCTGAGCATCGTTAATCTGTCAATACACAGGAAACCTCTCACACAGGTTGGTCTGGCTGTACTTGTGAGGACACTGTACTGAACAGCTACATGTGTTAACACACACGTCAGTTTGATGCTTCCAGGCTTTTAGCACCGTTATGCTACATGCTTGTTTTCCCCTCAGCGGTTCTGAACGAGACCTTTTAGTTGTGATGTGACGAGATCAAACCCGTTTTGCTGCTGTTGGAAACCTCAGCAGTCGTCAGTACGCAGTGTTAGATCCGAGGTTTTCAAACTGGAGGCAGAGACGTGAGGTGAGTGGGACAGGTGCATGCAGGTGTATCAACAGGCTCACCAACATGGTCCGCAGCTGGAGCTGCAGCAGTGAGACGCAGCTCATGGGGGATATTAAGGTACCTTCATCTGAGTCAGAAACCTCCTCAGAGTCCTAACTCCGTCAGATCTGAACTCACATCGAGTCGTTCAGTGCGACTCACACTTCAGAGGACGTCATCGTCTCTGACGTCCGTCCAGAATAAACCTCCAGAAACCAGCTGAGACGCCAGAGAAGAAGCGGCTGCAGAACCTGCCTGAGAATCCTGCTGTTTCTAAGTTTCCTTCAGTCTCACAGTGATCCAGAGACAGCTGTCTGTCCGTCCACGGGTCCACTGCAGACAGGAGCTGCTGACTGCTGGTTCGGCTGCTCTGACGGGACAGTCTGACCACATGTGAACACATACAGGCTCACAGCTAACTCACTGACTCCTTGGCAACATTTTACTTCCTGCTTACATCCTCCAAAGCATCATGGGTAAGTTAACTTAAAGCACGATTATCCCCCAAATAAAAGAAAGGCAAAGAATAATAATGTTTCCCCGTGGCGGCTCTATGGCTGGAATAAAGGTTCACACACTATCACAGGGTTTTATGTCATTCATTCATTTATAAAGACAGTTTTAACCTAAATTAAATTCCTAACCAGTCCAGAAACACTGTGAGGCTGTGTGGCAGGCAGCGATGTTAAAACTACTGCAATACTAAAATAATATTATGAGCTAACAGCTTCTCCACAATGTTGGACGGTTCAAATACTATAACGATAATATTTCTTGTTACCTGTACATAACCATCAAAACTCACACATTCCACGTTAGAAACACATGCTGGACAGGCCGAACTGAGTCACGCAGTAATACAATTATAATGTATGTTTCCAAAAACGTCCTCACTCTGCAGGTCTGAACCACAAGCTGGTCCTCACAAAGACTGAAGTACATGAAAACACACACCAGCCAGCGGCTCATCAAACCTTTAATAAACTGCTTCTCTCCTGTTAACCTCATTTCCTGTCAGACTCCGCTCTGCCGACCTTTGACCCTAAATAACTACAGGACACACACACACACACACACACATTTGTGTGAGTGTGTTTGGGTGAGTTTGTCTCTCAGTCCAACGTGTAAATATCTCGATCTACATCGAGGTCCACCGAGGGTGGCCTCCTGACCTCTGCTCCGGCGCCACCGTCAGGACGAGCTTTTCGCCCGGAGGTCACGGTTTGAGTAAGGGATTAGGAGTCTGCACCCAGAAGTCAGGAAGCTGGGGGTTTCGTGTTTTCAGGAATACAATCTTGGGTTTCAGGGTTAAGGGTTCGGATGTCGGGGTCAGAGGTCACGTGATCTTACCCCTGCAGCGCTCTCTCTCCAAACCAGTCTCCCCTGGTGAGCTCTCTGAGGTGCGTTGGCTCCTGATTGGCTGAATCCTCCTGGGTCACGTTCACCTGACAGGAGGTGCGATTGACAGTTATTAGCAGACGATCAGATGAGTCAGCAGATCAATACAATAATCAATGAAGAAATGAACCAGAGGGCGAGTGAAGGGGATGAGATGGGCTGTTTCGTCACCTTTCCCTTGCTGATGATGAAGAAGGTGTCTCCTCTGGCTCCCTGTCTGATGATGAACTCTCCATCTTCATAATGAGTCTGAACAGACACAAGTGAGAGTCTGATTGGACGGTTTACAGTGTGACTCCACCACAGAAGAAGAGTTACTGACAAAAATGCAGAGTCTTTGTACTTTTCACTGTGTGACCAGTTACAGAAGCTGGGGGGGGGGCATGATAAAAACCACTATGCAGGGGTGTCGTGGTTTCAGGCTCACCTCCTCCATGACGTCAGCCAGTTTACTGAGAGTTTCCTCTGGAAGACCCTGGAAGGTGGGAACGCTGCAGAGAGAGAGACTTTTATTCTTTTGCCGTTTGTACAGTATTTATTATTAAACTCTGTTTTTGCTGTTGGTGCTTTGGTTTTTTAACAAAACATCAGCAAGTATTAAATACTAATTTTTATCGTATAATGTTGTCGTCGTTAGTAAACAAAAAAAAATCAACATACTTTTTGTACAAACAGGAAATGATACAACACGTCAATCAAACTGCGACTTCAGTCTGACTTTACTAACAGAACACCTTTCCTTGGTGCATTGCATCCTGGGACATTAGTGTCCACCAACACGCTACAGACTTTAAAGTTATAATCCTTCAGATTTTCATGAAATCAGTTTATTGTGCGACAGGCTGAACAGGCTGTGCAGCATGAAATCAGATGGAGGTTGTAATTTCTGCTGACTGACTTCTTTATTAAAACAGACACAGCAGCTGCGCCTCGTTGGTTACCATCATTAACCACGGGGCGCCAAATCAACCAGCACTGAAACCTGAAGCAAACTTTAAACCTGCTGAGAATGAGAGTGATCTGGAGTCGGGACTGTTTGGGATTCGAACCTCTAACCCTGACAGTCAGTGCCTTGCTCGGGAGTTTTTTATCGGATGCTTTGCAGCAACAGTTGAGCGCAGTCACCTCTTGAGGAAGTCCATGTACTCAGCGTGTTTGATGAGTCCAGTTCTCATCATGATGGTCTGGAAACACTGACGGTCGATCGCCCACAGCTTCACGTGGATCAGAGCTGAAATACACAGGTTTAATATTATAAATAGATTTATTAGCAGCAGCTTCACACGGGTCAGAGTTACTATATTAAACGTCATTATGAAACAGTAGGTGTGTGTGCAGAGCTGTACTGTTTCTCTCTAATCTGCATGTGACAAGCAGAGATCAGATGAAAACATGAATTGTAGTGCTGCTGTGTGTGCATACAGCGTGCAGGTGTCGTCATGGCAACCACTGCATCCATCCAGCAGCAGTTCAAACACTCACATGTTGAATTGCATCTGTATTATTGTGTCATGCAGATAAGTGTGTCCGGCCTGCGAGAGATCAGCCTCGACAGAGAAAGTCCAGAAATAAAAGTTGAGGCTTCATTTCGTTTGCTGGCGTTTCCTGATCACGCAGTTTATGGTGTCAGACCTGGAAATGCGGACTAAACAACCGGGCCAAGACCGCTTGAGAAAAGGAGGGTCTCGGTCTGGGTCCAGGTGGACTCTGTTGCAGTTCGTCTCAACCGCAGGTTTTCATGATGTTAGATATTTGACTTTAGCGTCAGCGCCCGGAAATGAAATAGTTCGGTCCGTGTATCATCGGATAATCTGTACTTCATTTGTAATTAAAAACGAGAAAAACGTAATTCGTTTGTTTTAATTCTGTGTTCATTCAATATATGAAAAATTCGTGTTCCAGATATTTTGTCATTATGAAAGTTGTTGTAAATGTACATCACATTGTTTTGAAATCACAGCGTAATCCTCAGTATAGTTCTCTATTTTTAACTTAGACTCCTATAATATTGTGTTGCTAATAAAGTAAAAAAAACTCTTTATACATACACAAGTCAGATGTTCACACGTGCGTGGTAAACACCGGGCAGTAATAAGTGTGCACATGTGCAGAACAAAATGGAGACTTTGGAGCGGCCTAGTCAAAGTTCTGACCTGAATCCTATTGAGATGCTGTGGCGTGACCTTAAAAAGGCAGTTCATGCTCGAAAACCCTCCAATGTGGCTGAATTACAACAGTTCTGCAAAGACGAGTGGGCCAAACTCCTCCACAGCGCTGTAAAAGACTCACTGCAAGTTATCGCAAACGCTTGACTGCAGTTGTTACTGCTAAGGGTGGAGCAACCAGTTATTAGGTTTAGGGGGCAATCACTTTTTCACACAGGGCCATGTAGGTTTGGATTTAGTTTCCCCTTGTTTAAAAACTGCATTTTGTGTTTACTTGTGTTATCTTTGACTAATATTTAAATTTGTTTGATGATCTGAAACATTTAAGTGTGACAAACATGCAAAAATATAAGGAATCAGGAAGGGGGCAAACACTTTTGCACACCACTGTATATTTAAAGAAGATATTATATTATCATCATTAGGAGTTCTGATATTGCTTCTTGTTGTGAGCAGACGGTGATGACGGAAGGCGACTCTCTAAAACTGTTGAACTTTAGCTGAGAAAGTGACAGGGTGAAAATGGGATTTTAAAATGTTGAGCGCACACGTCTCCTCGCGGTCCCTGAAGGAAATCATACTCCTGTTCAAACTGACCAATCGCTGTGCAGCAGCTGGTTTCAACAGAAAGATCCAAAAAACCCAGGATCCCCCTGTGGACGGCTCACTGTAAAGACAGATACTGAAGCTCAGCGTGGGGACATCACACCTTCATGATGACGCAGGTTCGATTCCCCAGACAGCTGAGGACGACAGGGAGAGCCTGTTCATCCGTTTATCACAGCAGGTGTGACAGGTAATAAAAATGAAACGCACCTGCAGTGTTTAACAGTTTGTGCCGAAGGAACGAGATGAAGCTCCAGGCTGTGACCGTCATCAGGGAACAAACGACAGAAAAGCCACCAGCCACCTGTCTTCATCAGCATCGGCCTGAGCCTTTGGACTCAGATGGGAACTTGTTGTTGTTTTTGCTTTTAAAAAGGTTTTATCATAAAAACCACGATGGAGGTCTGATGTGGATTCAGGACTCTGCTGTTATTTCTCCTGAGACTCAGCTGAAGGGCCGATCTGTCCTGTTGTGTCTCGCCTGGAAAAGACTTTTTAATATCGTCTTTATGAAGTTGGGACTGTGGCTCGGACAGCTGAGGCGCTTTTTATACCTCGACAACGTCTGGACAGAAACCACAGACGTGACGAGACTGACTGTGCCTTTGTTCGGATGTCTGTTTCCTGACAGTGACCTCTGGTGGTCGTGTGAATTAAAACTGTTTCGTTAACTATGACCTCACAGTCTTTGGGCCTAAATATAACCAAACATAAACCGCAGAGGTGGACGATCACAGAGCCGTCATGTGGGCTGTTGACAGGTGATGACAGAGGACGTATTTAGTCGTTTGGGTCAGATCTGGTTCCTTCCGTCCCCACTGAGATCAAGGATCTGTCTTTGAAGGGACCGACACGGAGTTTCCACAGGAAACGTATTCGGGACTATATTCAAATGATAACGTGCACTTGAAAGTGAAAATGTAATTCCACAATAGTGTGTTATTTGAGTAAAAATGAAAATGCAATAATCCAGTTTTCGCTCTGTGGCTATGTTAAAATGAAAATGGAAAAGTTGTACCCCGCTGCACAGTGGACAACGTTCAAACGCAATAAGCCAAACAGCGCGTTTACATCTCCATGTCACTGCGCTCTTTTGGGGGCAACGTGAAAGTGAACATGTGATGTGCGCTCATCAAGGCGGGTCTTCGGTCAGGGCGTCTTCGCTCATGTGCGAAGTCGGCCTGCGGCAGAAAGGCGAGAAGGCGGCCGGGCCTCCCTGACTCCTGGATCACTGCACAAAAACACTTTATATAACTCTGCTCACTGATTCTGGTGAAACCGGCGATATTTGATGAATTTACTGTTCATCAGACCACAAATGAGAAAAACACAACTTTTCTAACTTTATTCACTCATCGAGTCTGAAATGTTTCTTGCATCACAGCAGCTCCATTTGCAGCGTCTCCGAGATGTTTTATGGAGAAAACGTGTTCTGGTTTCCGGCTGCTCTGCCTCGACTCTCGTGATCTACGGGAGCGCACCGGCTGAGCGATGCCGTTTACACCGTTAGCACACGAGCTTTGGACCGCCGAGAGGAGGAGGTTTTCAGGGCCGACGTGGACCAGTACCGAGGTGACTAACAGCGGCTCCGACCAGGACTCTGACTCTGGCGGCGAGGACACGGCGGGTTCGGGCGGGGACAGGAGGGGCGCCGAGCGGCAGAGGACCCAAACAGAGGTCGGGCATCAGTCAGCGCCCAGCTCCGGAGGTCTGAGCGGGCCGGCGAGTCCCGGTCGGCTGTAAGTCACCTCGGTGCCGATCTGTCCTCACCAGGAACAACACACACACACACACCCCTATATGTATTATTGATATAATTCATGTTTTTATATCTAATGTCTATACATTTGTGTAAGAAAATATTCTGACTGTTGTTGAAAAGTCAGAGTTCAGTGTGTGTGTGTGTGTGTGTGTGTGTGCGTGTGCGTGTGTGTGTAAGTTAACATCCAAGTTTGCAGCAGCAGCGAGATTTTGAGCCTCAGACATCCCATAAACCTCCGCACTGATGCTCAGACAGAGCTGGTTACCATGGTTACAAGTCATCCTCCTCAGTGTGTGTGTGTGTGTGTGTGTGTGTGTGTGTGCTGGCTGCAGTTACCTTGGAGATGTGCAGACTGGTACACACTTCCTTCAGTTTAATGAGCAGAAGTCACTGAACTCAGACACACAATCAACATTTACATCATCCTGATCGGTTGTTGCGCCACGTTCAGAGACAAACGTCACCGTCACGCGTTTCCGCTCATCTGCTCACATCTGTGTGTCGGTGCCGTTTTTGTTTAATTGTCTCAGTTTTGTCTCTTTTCTGGTTAATTCTCGTGAGGCTAAAGCCGAATGGAATGCACCCCGGCGCTCTCAGGTCATGTGACACAACTGTGCCGCCCTTTTGAGTCAGAAGATTATTTTAATATCCTTGGATGGTTACTGAATTACTGTTTGGTTGGCAGCTCACAGTCACCTTTGAGGAACGTGTGAGAGTGATGACATTGGTTTTCAGCGTGCGGTTACTTTCACAGCAGCCGCTCGGTGTCCTCTGGTTCACGTGTGCGTGATCCCAGCATGTGCTGGACTAGCTGTAGGCCAGCGTGTTTAAATAACCTGTGCAATTCATGACTGGCAGCAATCAATCACTGTGCTGAGCCCCATTCAGTCAGGATGGACGTCAGCGGGGCCACGTTAACCCTGGTGACGAGATCTGGTCTGTGACAGACAGTCGGCAGGACAGAGACTAAGAGAAAGACTGAAGCCTCCCGAGGGGGGGCGCCGCAGAGCTGAAGGGGAGGCCAAGGTACTGCAGGAGGTGGATCTGAGTCAGACACCTCGCTCCTCCTCAGAGTCGTAACTCAGGTCTGAACTCTCAGACAGGAAACTCACATCGAGTCGTTCAGTGCAACAGACGCCAGAGAAGAAAGCGGCTGCAGAACCTGCCTGAGAATCCTGCTGTTTCTAAGTCTCCTTCAGTCTCACAGTGATCCAGAGACAGCTGTCTGTCCGTCCACGGGTCCACTGCAGACAGGAGCTGCTGACTGCTGGTTCGGCTGCTCTGACGGGACAGTCTGACCGCATGTGAACACAGACGGGCTAACAGACGTGTCTGTAGAGAACAGCAGCACCGACCTGCAGCTGACGCCACAGCAGACCATCTGAGGAGCTGTGACCAGGTCTCGCTCTCCTGACGGCTGTCATGTTGGTCCTGCTGGTTCCCAAATAGTAAAGTGAAACAGTAGGTACTGTGGCTGTGGGGGGGGGGGTTATAATCACTGAGCAGGTGATGTGACAGTCACTGTGTGTGACATGAGTCCAGGCCCGTGGGGCTTTACTGCGATCAGCTGATAGCACACATCAGGATGTACACGATTGAAACACACGTACTGTAATACCTGTCGGTGCTGCAGAGCAGCTGTCGCAGTACTACTGCAGTACTCCGTCTGAAAACACGAGTTGCTCATTACTTTTTATTTCTTGTTTCCACTGCTTTATGACCTGCTGTCTGTTGCTACGGAGATACCAAGTGTCTCTGTAACCACGGAAACAACAGGAGACACTCCACAGCAGCAAATATTATCGTCTGAGGAGAGTTTAATGTGCTGGTGTGTGTTTCAGGCGGGCTCTCGTCATGGTCGAATGATGATTATCAATGTTAACTGGCATTAATAATGACTCACACACACACACACACACACACACACACACACACACACACAACACTGCTAACACTACTGCGGCTGCTAACAATGCTAATTCTACTAGCAGGCCGACTACTTAAAACCTGTTTTTAAGAGAATGATCTCTCAGTGTTTTTTAACATTTAAACAGTTTATTTTCATGCTGAAACTTTATTTCAGTCCACTGAACGTTCTGACAGCGAGCCCGGACGTGGTGCGTTACTCAGCTAACTGTTGTTCAGCTAAATTCAGAGACAAACGTCCTCTGTGTCCTGCTGATTTATCAATAACTGATATGTTCCTGTTGGCTTTTAATAGCACAGTTTAGAAAATAAGTTAGCTTTTATGAGACCAAACCAAACCCTTAAGGAATTTTCCATGATTTAAGAAACAATAAACTTCCCTCTGGCTGCATATTTGGTGTCAGTTTGACTTGAATTCTTCTCGATGTAACATTACTTTTTTGTTTTTGTATAAACTGATTTTAATTCTTCAGACGCAGCCATGAAGCTGGCACTGACCGCTCCGAGTTAAAGTGTAAAAGCAGAGAATTAAAGCCGTGCGTGCAGACTCCAGCTGGAGCTTTGTGTTAATGTGAAGATAACGAGCAAAAAGCTTCAGCAAACGGAAAAACGAATCCCCTCGAACCCAACGCTGTTGCCAAGAGACCCTGTTGCCAGAACTTAGCTCATTGGCTGGACCGGATGGTGTTGCCTGGCAACCGCTGCTTAGTGAGCACTCTACCAGGAAGCACTGACAAAAAGTTGGAGGTCCACACACACACACACACACACACACACACACACACACACACACACTCGCTGCTGTCAGAGTTGTGGCTGATGTTGTTCTGGCTGCTCTGTCTGAACTCAGATCAGTTTCCTCCAGCAGTCCGGACTCCGGACTGTTCATGTTCCACGCTGAGTTTTTACTGGAGTTTCAGTAGTTACAGTTTCACTGTAGCAGCAGGAAACTCTTCTCCGCCAGGCTAAACATACATATTTTACTAGATGAGACAAATATTGCTTTGGCTTTATGAGGAAGTAACAACAACGAGACGTTCGCTGAGAACTCCCGAACACATCGTCATCCAGAGGAGCTGGGGTTTGATCTGCGTAGAGCGAAGAAGGTGAACTACGCTTAGATTTGAATAGTTAATAAGTCCGCTGCGTCCCTGAAAGGACGACGGCACGTGTTCATATTCTCCTGCAGCTGCGTTTAAAAATGAATGACATTATTGGTCAGACTCGGCCACCTCGCTCAGCGCAGACTCTGCGATGAGCATTTAAATCTGAATCTGAAGCCACTGTGGCCCCTGGTGTTCGCCTGTGACCGGGCCAGATGCTGGCTTTCCCAGACCAGATCCAGTAACTCATGTTCAGTGTGATCTGGGTAGACGGGAATGAAACGCGGGGGCACGTTTAAAAGGCGTTCAGCTAACCATAACAAAAGAAAGCAGCTTTCCTCCGGTGCCGCGGTTCACAACCAGATTAGAAGAAAATCAACAACTTCGTGCGTCAGTCTCGTGACCCCTCAGATGTGTCCTGCGACCTCTTGTGGGCTTGAGCCCCAGGTTGGGAACCGCCGCTCTGCTTCTACATGTCGACTGTGCACACGAGAGATTTCATTCACGTACTCCTGTGTTTGAACTTCAAACACACACACACTTTCGGCGGCGTGGCCGGGCGGTGAGGACAGTTTCCACCAACGATTCCTTCGTCTCAGAGACGAACGAGGAGAGACTGCTCCTCCTGACGCGAGGACCGGGCAGGGTCGGGGTTTCCTGGACCTGATGAGGACTCA
>NC_058061.1:984283-1006783 GCF_020085105.1 Siniperca chuatsi
AGTATCGTGGCTCTTTTCCACCACAGGAACGTAACGAGCTGTAACCTGTAAGAACCAGAAAGCTCTTGGTTCTTGGTTCTGCCTTGTTTTACATTGTGTGTTACAAACCAGAACGTTTCAGTTATACTTCGGAGGACTCTGAGCTGCAGCAGCGCTTCAGAAATACTTAACGAGTTCTCAGTAACGACTAGTTTCAAACAGGGATTCACTAAATCAGGTTGCACCATTAAAACTTAAGAAACGCCTCAGCGAGTAAAGACTTCAGTGATGTTTTAATCTGTTGCTAGGAAACATCTGTAGCGCCGTCCAATCAGGAGCAATCAACCACGTAAACAGGAAGTCACTGCAGCATCACGAGCTAGCATAACTTCCAAACATCACAGTTTTAGAGGCTAAAAGATAAATCTGTGTAAATGTATTTGCTTTATTTCTGTCTGCAGACACGCAGAAATCTGTGTTTCAGAGTTAGCAGCATTCATACAGTTTATAATGAGAGGGAAATATCTGATTATGCTAAGCTAACTGACGTTATTTACTCATTTAGTCAACTGTTATTAGCATAACATGGAGAGTGTCTCCATGTGGTCGATTTGCTCTTTTGTTTTTAAAAATGAAAGTACATTTCAAATTTAAAATAAATAAATAAATCAGCATTATTATTGAAAATCATCATCAGTCTGTGCTATGCAACACACACACACACACACACACACACACACACACACACAGCAGATGGTGGGGATCACTATGTAGAAAGCCGAGATAAACACAGTTTCTGCTGTTGTAACTACAGATTGTAATGATCATTAGGTAACACAGCAGACTCAAACAGGCAGTTACTTCAGACGCTTCGCAGTGAAAATCTTCCAGCTGCTGAAGATCTGATCACAGTCACACTCGCTGTCATGCTGTTCAGAAAACACTTTTTACATTGTTCATGACATTAATGACGGGACAAAATGACAAATTAGCATAGCGCGTTAGCATGCTACCATTAGCTGATTAGCAGCAAACGCAGTGCAGCTGAGGCTGATGGGAACGTCATTGTGTATATACAGTATGTGTGTTTAGTGTCTCTGTCCGTGGTGCTGAAGTCCAGCAGGTTATACATTATGTCTCTGTCCGTGGTGCTGGACATTTTTCATTATTTTTTGACAAATTATAGACTAAACGATCAATTTATCTAGAAAAGAATGGGCAGATTAATTGATTGAACAAATGGGTATCTGCAGGCTAAATTAATAATACTAATAATTCAGGAAATAGTAGTGCGTGTTGCACAGGAAGTACACTAATTAAACAAAGAAGAACAACATATCGTGTGTGAACCTTCCTCTCCTCTCTGGTTCAGTCTGATGTGATGGATAACACACACACACGCTTGCTGCTGAATTACCTCCACACCAGCACGAGTGCATGTAAACACACACCGAGCGGTTCAAATCAGCCGTAATCTCCCAACACGTCTGAGGCTGGGGGGTTTAATCATACAACGCTCTGACACATTCGAGGAGGAATCACAGGTCAAACTCAAGAAACCGTGTTTCTGATTTCTCAGAGAAGGTGGACGGAGAGTGACAGAACAGCTGAGGGAACAGCGTGGGCGACCGACTACCACAGAGAGAGAGAGAGAGAGAGAGAGAGAGAGAGATCTTTTAAAACTGCCACTAATGAAACAGCAGACGGTCACAGGAGGCAGGTACGAGGTACGTCGAACAGACGCACTGTTTACTGTGCTGTTTGTCATGACACACATCTGTAACACTGCTGCTTCATCTGTCTGTTGAAGCGACAGACTGCTGTCCAATTAAAACACGAAGCTTCACTTCACAGACAAACTAATCAGGCTTCCACAAATATTATATTTCATATCTAAGATCAAAACTTCTCTTCCAAAAGGAATTCTCTCTCATATCAAAACGCTACGGAGACTTCAGAGGCAGCTGGAAGAGACCAAAGAGCTGCTGAGATCACACGGAGGCGTCGCATCACAATCAAAACAGGCATCGTTTTAAAACACTGACCACATATTAGAAATCTAAATGTTCCTTTCTCTTACACACAAAATAATGTTGAGTATTTATGAAAACTAAAATATCAATAGACAAGAAAAAGATTGAAGCACAAGCACGTGACAAAATAAAATACCTAAGTCGACGCTAACGTGCTGATGTTTAGCAGCTATAATGTTCACCATGTTAGCTTAGCGTGTTAGCATGCTAACATTAGCTAGTCAGCAGTGAACACACAGTGCAGCTGAGGCTGATGGGAGCGTCAGCAGCTCTGCAGGTGTTTGCTCAGAAACCAAAGTGTCGGACGCGTTAACATGTCGACCTGATGGTGGCGCTAGATGGAAAGTCAGAGGATCAGCAGAGTTATTACAGTTCATCCTGAGGGGAGCATGAACCATGAACTAAATGTTGTGCCAATCCACTTTATGGCTGTTTAAATATTTCAGTCTGAACCACAGCTGGCTAAATATAAAGAGTCTGGTGTCTGAGGAGAAGCAGCAGAACAAGCCAGACCCTCAGAAACATAGAAAGTCCTGTGCTTCACCTTTCCAGGACACCATCAGTGTCACAGAAGCAGCTGGTGGAGTTTGGAAAGATGCCTTCGAAACTTCCCCTCGCAGAAGAGAAGAACCAGCGGACGGACGGACGAAGACTGTTGTTACAGTCAGTGTTTAATCAGAGGCACCGGTGGGTCTGGAAGTGATGAAATGATATAATCAGACTCTCTGAAAGTCCCTGCAGGGTATTCAAGAGTCAGTCTGAACTGGGAGCGCTGGCTTCATTTGAGGGTAATGATGACAAACAGCAGATCAGAGCGAGACCTCCTCCAGCTGCACCGATTTCTGCCTTTGTTGCTGTAAACTGAGACGCAGAAGCACTTAAAAAAAACTTAATCTGCATCCACTCGACTGCTCGTGAACTCATTAAAGCAGCTGGAGAGCTTCCGGTCGCTCCGACAGGCCGGCGGCAGGAAGGAAGACACACCAAACGAACGACGAGATCCGAACAAAAGGAACGTCTGAGCTTCAGTCACGCGAAAGGTTCAAGATGGTTTTTACAAACGAGGAATTTGCGTTGCGCATAACACGAGTTATACAAATAAATAATAAATAGAAATGTACAATGAAAAATGTTTTGAAGTGAAGATTTCAGCTTAAAGAGTTTAAAATGAAGAGGATGGAATGAGCAAAATGTTGATCGTTTAATTGTTCGGTCTAAAGAATCTGTTCAGTGTGCGAAAATAAAACCCAAAGATGTCCAAACGTGTGCGTTAACGTTCAGATCTGAGTAACGTGCTAAAGGACCTCATCTCTGCTGCAGGCTACATTAGCCGCTACTAGCATCACGCCACGGTCTCCCACCCAGCTGTTGGAGGAAGAGGTGCACTGTGGGTAATGTAGGCGCCAGGCTTTGACAGCGAAGAACGAGTGGAATAAAAAAAGAGGATATCTCTGTTCTGCTGCAGCGATTTCTGTCCATCGCGAATGTTCCAGCAGTGATCCGTAACAGGAAACGCTTCTACGTCGTTCAGTTATTACAAATTTAATTACAAACTACATATTTTGTTGTTTAATTTGGAGTACTTCTTGTTATATTTTGTTTCTGCACACAACTCATTTATATGAAGGTTGTGCAAAAGCTGGTTACAAGCTGGACAAACGACACTTTACAAACAGACGCTGGTCAAGCTGCCGTCACTGCAACGCCATTCAGAAGCAGAAGCTGGTTTTCCGTACAAAGGGATCTCCGATCACCGGCTCAGGTAACGGGAGGACGACAAGTCCATCAGAGCTGCAGCGTTACGGATCTTAAACTGGAATCAGGCCTAAAATCAAGCCAGTCAGTCTGCTGGTGTTCAGGGATTACGTCCCTGTAACTGTGTTACTACACTGCAGTGTTAACTTTCTCAACAGAGATGTTGTTCTCCGTTTCCTGCTCAGGACTACAGAGAGGAGCTTCCAGCTGAGAGCGCTGCCCGGTCCGTCAAACAAACAAATCCAGAAGGAAACGTGGGAATATTTCAGATTCTCAACATGTTGTTCAGAAGATCGAAGCTGCAGACAAACAGGAAACAGAGAATCAGTGTTGTACATAATGTATGAATGTGGACAATCATGTGTGGGCGGATGCACACACACACACACACACACACACACACACACACGTAGGTACAAAGTCAGCAGTGTGCGTGTGTGTGTGTGTGTGTGTGCAGACGTATTTTTGGAAATGAATATTGGATTTGCTCTCAAACTGGAGAGGTTCAAATGCTTTGTATGGTAATAAACACACACACACACACACGCACACACAGTCCGTCTGTCTGAACCCTGCCTGTCCACACCAGACTCCATTCAAAAACAAGTCATTTAAACATTCATTTGCTAGTTAGCCTACATCTGTTTTGTGAGAAATCTGACAGATATTTCTCAGACTGAGGACTCGCTCTTAAATTCAGCCTGTAGTGTAATCCAGCAGCTTCTGCTTCCTCCCTCCTCCTCCTCCTCCTCCTCTCACATCCTTCCCTCTTTTCTCTGCTTTCTTCTTCTCTTTTTTATTCCTTCCATTATAAACTGACTCTAAATTTCCAAACTGTGAAAAGATTTTTAAAAGCCAAATATGGTCATCCAACAAGTTGCCATGCCAACCACATCCACCAGAGAGCTGTGTGTGTGTGTGTGTGCGTGTGTGTGTGTCTCCTGTCTTTTACATAATGAGACAAAGCTGCTGCATCTGTTTCTTCCTCCAAACACAGAATCAGTGAGATTTATAACACACACACACAATCTATCAGTCTTCGTCACGGTCTGTTTTTAGGGATCACTTCCTCTTCCTGTGATAGAAGTCGTTATATTTAGCCACCATCTGCGCCCCCCCAACACACACACGCACACACACACACACACACACACACACACTCTCTGGATGTTGATCAAATCATCCCAACATGAGTGCTTTGTTCTTCTCCTCTCGGGTCCAGAAACAGATTTCTCCCTCAGTCGAACCTTTAAACCGCCTGCAGGTTATTTTTAACGCTCGCCGCCGTCACCGCGGCTGTTCGACGAGGACAAACCTTCGAATTCACAACTTCAATCCAACGTTTTGACACTTTTGGGACATTAACAGATATTTACAGCCGAGGAAGACGCGTTTCACGTGGAAAACAAGCAGCTGGAGGCCGCACGTAAGCCTCTCTGTGATTGGCTGCCTGCACGTGGCTGTTCAGTTCAAGGTGACGACACTTTCATAAAGCAGCTGCAGCGGTGGAAAGTAACTAAGTACATTTACTCAAGTACTTTGAAACACTAAACCAGAGTGAAACACTACTGTCACACACACACAGCCACACACACACACACGCTTATCAGTTGTACAAACAATCTGCCTGTCTGAGCCTCGCCTGCCTACACCAGACTCCATTCAAAAACGAGTTATTTTAACATCAGTTTGCTCGTTAGTTCACATCCCTTTTGTATAAAATCTGATAAAAACATATTTCTCAGATCGTGAGGACTCGCTCTTAAACTCAGCCTGTAGTGTAATGGGCCCAGCAGCTTTTACTTAGATATAAATGTCATCAGTTGGTTCACACCGCTCGCTGCCACCCACCGGCACGGAGGATCGGCCATCTGGAGGATTGTTGTCGAGCCGCTGAGAGTCCAGAAACTCTGAGACAAAAAGATTTTTAAATGTCCTGGAAAATGCAACACGACAGTCCGACCGTGGGCACGTGTGAAGGTCCTCTCGAAAACACTTTTAGGAGCTTTTATTTCTTATTTTATGTCTTAACCTGAGCAAACCTGCCTCGATATACAATATAAAGTAAAAGCTGAATGAATGATGAGGTGATTTCACAGCTCAGCTGTTGGTGAAACACAAACATCAACCTGTGTTTGAAGTGGAAGGACTGCGTTACTGAACGGGCTTCTTATGCAACACGGTGACCTCCGACACAGCTATAAATACCACAGCGGAGCTCAGAGGGAACAGCGAAGGACTCCAGTCTGACGAGGCGGCTTCAGGGTCGGAGGTTCGATCCCCGGCTCCTCCTGTCGAAGTGTCCTCCAGCAAAACCCTGAGCGCCACGCTGCTTTCAATAAAGATGCACAGGAACATGAGTGTCACTTATAAAACACACACACACACACACAGTGTTGTGTAGCCGGGGTTATTTCGACTCACATTAATTGGTAGTCATGGCAACCAGCAGACAGCTGCTGCTGTTTCACAGATAAAAAGAGAGTTCTCTGTTGTCGGTCGGTATTAAAACTTTTAATCAATGAGTGCCCGGTTTCCATGGCAACCGGCGCGGCAGCGTCCGCTTGGCCGCAGATCATCCCGGCGGCCGGCGCCGGTTGCTTCCAGCTGACGGCGGCAAACCGGGCTCAGCTGAGTCGAGCTGGCGGAACCTGCGGGTGACGTGAACTCAGAGTGAAGAGCGCGACTGCGTTTGAGTGGAGGTGAGCGTTCAGCAGCCTTCAGGCGTCCTGGCACGTTACGCAACACACCGCGAGTCTGACGCGCTCCCGAAGGCCGAGAAAGTCCGTCGGAAAGGTCGAGCGGAGCTCCGGGAAGCTTCTGCGGAAACTTCTCGCGCTTCTGTCTGTTTCTGCCGGAAATGTCACAAAGCTCAGAGCCGCCGCAGAACTTTAACCAGTTTCCAGGTCGCTTCCCTTCCTCGCTCTAAAGCCAGGATGCGAGGGCGGCGTGTGCAGCTTTGTCTCCATTTCCACCACATTCACAAGCCTTTCAGAGTGACTCTCCCGAGAAGTCATCAGTCAGACGCGAACTTGTCTCGAGGAAACTGGAAGATGAAAACACGTTACAGACTGACAGCAGTCGGTTCGGCCGCAGCACGTCCGGTTCCACACGTCGACTAACAGGAAACGAGGAAACGAGCGCTAACGCTGAAGACGCCGTCCCGACATCGACCGGTCGGGGACACGCGTCTCTCGAGACAAACAGCCCTGAAGGCCGATGACTCCGGGACTTGTCTCAGGTCAGAAAATCCCCAAGTCCAAGTCAGAAAGCCAAGTCTGAGTCAAAAACCCTCCAGACCGGGTCCCCGTGAAGACGAAGACCCTCCAAACTCTGCACAAAGACCCAGTTTGGCGTCGCTTCTTTAACAGCAGCTTGTGTCTCTTATCAACAGTTAACAGATCATGTGACAGGTCACGTGACCGGTGTTTTTGTCTCCTCACCTTCCATCACGTAGACCAGAGAGCCCACGTCGCCCTCTTCGATGATGCAGGCGTCTTTCCCGTAATCCACCGGGTACATGCAGTCCACGATCTCCTGGATCTGAGACAGCTCCAGGTTCTTCATGAAGTCATTATCCAAGATGGCCTCCTTTATCATGTCCTTCGACCTGAGAGGAGGAGACAAGGAGAGAGGAGAGAGAGAGGAGAGGAGAGAGGAGAGAGGAGAGGAGACAAGGAGAGGAGAGAGGAGAGGAGACAAGGAGAGGAGACAAGGAGAGGAGACAAGGAGAGGAGGAGAGGAGACAAGGAGAGGAGAGAGGAGAGGAGACAAGGAGAGGAGAGAGGAGACAAGGAGAGAGGAGAGGAGAGGAGAGAGGAGGAGACAAGGAGAGGAGACAGGAGAGGAGGAGAGGAGAGAAGGAGAGGAGAGAGGAGAGGAGAGAGGGAGAGAGAGAGGAGACAAGGAGAGAGAGAGGAGAGGAGAGGAGAGAGGAGAGGAGACGAGGAGAGGAGACGAGGAGAGGAGGAGACGAGGAGAGGAGAGGAGGAGAGGAGAGAGGAGAGAGAGACAAGGAGAGAGGAGAGAGGAGAGGAGACGAGGAGAGGAGACAAGGAGAGGAGACGAGGAGAGGAGACAAGGAGAGAGGAGACGAGGAGAGGAGAGGAGGAGAGGAGGAGAGGAGACAAGGAGAGAGGAGAGAGGAGAGGAGACGAGGAGAGGAGACAAGGAGAGAGGAGACGAGGAGAGGAGGAGAGGAGACAAGGAGAGAGGAGACGAGGAGAGGAGACAAGGAGAGAGGAGACGAGGAGAGGAGACGAGGAGAGGAGACAAGGAGAGGAGGAGGAGACAAGGAGAGGAGAGAGAGAGAGGAGAGGAGAGAGAGACAAGGAGAGGAGGAGAGGAGACAAGGAGAGAGGAGAGGAGACGAGGAGAGGAGACGAGGAGAGGAGACAAGGAGAGGAGGAGAGGAGACAAGGAGAGGAGGAGAGGAGACAAGGAGAGAGGAGACAAGGAGAGGAGGAGAGGAGACAAGGAGAGAGGAGACAAGGAGAGAGAGACGAGGAGAGAGAGGAGGCGAGAGAGAGGAGACAAGAGAGGAGGAGGAGAGAGGAGAGGAGAGGAGAGGAGAGAGGAGAGGAGAGAGGAGGAGAGGAGAGGAGGAGAGACGAGGAGAGGAGACAGGAGGAGAGGAGGAGACGAGGAGAGGAGACGAGGAGAGGAGACAAGGAGAGGAGACAAGGAGAGAGGAGACAAGGAGAGAGGAGACAAGGAGAGGAGACAAGGAGAGAGGAGAGGAGAGGAGAGGAGAGTCATTCATACCCTCACATTAACTCGACTGCTGGAAGCCTTGCACAGCCTGGAAGGAGGCTCTGCCTTACAGGCTAAACTCAGGGATCTAAAGCCTCCGGTGAGCAGTGACACATGAAATACTGGAACCTGATTGGCTGCAGGATGGACCCTGACTGTTTTTTACTCCTGTCCTGAAGAAGGGAAGTCATGCAACAAGATAAAAAGCAGACCCGGGGGAAGTTCAGGGAGTCGGACGCAGCTCGAGGTTATCGGCTTTAAAGCGTCTCAGTCACACTAAATGTTTTTAAACTTATTAAAATGATTATTTTGTGCAGAAATATTGAAATAATAATTCAGTAGTACGACTCCACATCCTTACTGAAGCAGTAAAGTCACTTCTTAGAGTCCAACTGATGTATAAAATACATAATGTCAAGTATGAATTATCAAGTATGAATTATCAATATATGTATATATATATATATATATATATATATATATATATATATATATATATATATATATATATATATATATATATATGTGTGTGTGTGTGTTTTTGCAGTACATGTAAAATACACACACTGTACAATAATGATACAATAATATGATACATAGAAATGTAGAAACTTGACTTTCCTCAGACACACAGCTAATGACGCACTGAAACACACACACGCAGTCGTGTTTCCAACACTTCAGAGGACATTACGTGGACACATTCATGTCCTTAAAGTCTTCACGCTGACGTTCAAGGCTTTACTTGTTTTGTCCCCAAAAGGAACAATGATGTGACTGTGTCAACAGATTTATGTCCCCACAAAATGAGTAATACATGTCCACACACACACACACACACACACACATATATATACATAGACACACACACACACACACATATATATATATATATACACACACACACACACACACACACACACACACACACAGAGACAGAAAGAGTCGAATTCAGTGTTTTAGTCCTCAGGTGAACCATGAATGTGCGTGTGCGTGTATATGTGTGTGTGTGTGTGTGCGTGTGCGTGCGTGCGTGCGTGTGCATGTGTGTGCATGCATGTGTGTGTGCATGTGTGTGCATGTGTGTGTGCATGCGTGTGTGTGTGTGTGTGTGCAGTAATGGCTGATCGCTCCTGAATGAGCACTAAACGAACTCCACCTGCTCTCAGTCAGCAGTGTAACGAGCTGATGACTCGTATCCGTCTGATGATGAAGAACCTGAGGCAGACGAGTTTGTCGCAGCTTCTGGTCGATGGCAGCCGACAGTTCGATCGATGACTGACGGACGTTTCTCTCGCCACCCGAGGCCTTTAACCCGAGAGCGGCTGTGGGCTTATGGGAAATGGTGTTCGTTAAAAGCCTCTCAACAAAGATGTCAGATCATTTTTCATAAAAGCAGACCGACAGAAAGGCCGGATCTTCAGTATGAGGTTCAAAGGAAGCTGGAAGCTGCAGCTTCTCCGGACTGCGGAGGAGACGGAGGACAAGAGGACTGAGTCAGTGCTGAACTGGGACCGTTCACCTGAACGCCCGTTTTAAATAACTGCAGGTTCAGTCTGAGCTCACCTGATCAAACTCTCATTAGATCTGAAAGAGCTTGATTGTTGGAAATGAATGTAAATTCTCCATTACTGTGTTATAATGACGTCTTCTCTCAGCAGCTGGTGCCACACAGGAACACCCTGCCGTCAGATATCTCAAATATCTGAGGAGGAAGAGGAGCAGCTCCTTCCTCCTTCAAACGTGGACAAATGAAAAGCAGCGGGGCGAGTCAGCCGTGGTCGGCTCAGAGAGAGAGAAGGGTCTTACAGCACAGCCGAAGGTTTCCTTCCTGTCAGCTCAATAAAGCACTTTTTAATTGAAACGGACTGAAAGAGACGAAGCCGACAGTCGCAGCTGTCGACTGGATCGGTTCGAGTTTCAGACGCTGCTGCGGAGCGTCGGCGGGTTCAGCAGGTCTGGAAACAGTTTCTGTTCGAACTCACTGCTTCCACATACCTTTTCTTATCGTTCATACATCTCTGTGTTGCCTTGGTGATGTTTTACTCTGCTGTTATTTCTATAAGAAGCGGCGGGTTACTTAATTTCTGTAGCCTAATGATGCTTGCTGCACCGTCGCGCCGTCCACAGACGGTTTATTTATTGTCCCTAAGGCGGTTGTATATCTATAACTGATCGTCCAAAAGGAGTTTATCGTTGGTTTGGACGTCAGGCTCGGCGGTGTGATGTGTGTACGCTGACGTCTTTCATGACATCATTCACACTTCTTTCTCTGGTGGGAACATCCTCCCTGCAGCGTCGCCGCAGCGCTCTCCCGTCTCAAACTTCCCAAATGAAATTCACAGTTGAAATATTAGTTTTGTGGGAAATGTTTGCACCGAGGCAGTCGCCATTTCTCTCCGAGGCCGTAAAGTGCCGCCGGAAACGCCGGCTTATAACTCTGTCGTAAAGACAGAAAAAGAGACAGCTAAAGGTCCGCCTAGGAACAGACAGAGTTTTATTTCTTCCAGTGCATGATACGAGCGCCGAGAGGATCTGTTAGAGCTGGGTTTTATTTCGGTGAATCTGCGGAGGAAGAAATATTTCAGTCGGCTTCAGTATCTGCATGTAAATTGGACTCTGGAGGAAACCAACTTCAGTGAAGACACACTGTGACTGGACGGAGGGGGTGATGAAGTACACCTTTGTGTTATTACTGCAGAAGAAAGAAAAATAAAAAGGGAAGAATAACTGCAGAAACACAACAGGAAGATTTACAGGTCGAAGAGAAAAGGAGGCTGATACATAAAAGAGTAAAAAGTAAAAGTTTCCATCAAACCGCGTTTAAAAAACCCGAACAAACTAAATAAACTGAAATTCTAAAAAATGCTGATTAATGTAGACTTGTAGTGTCAACATGTAGGAACATCTTTACCACCACCACGAGAAAGACCTCATTACTGCAGGTGAGAAGAGACGCTGACTGCAGCGTCATCACAGTAGAGAAGTGATTCAGGCGAGTAGCAACGTCCTCTAAGCCAGGTCAAGCCTTTGAACTACAACTACAAACATTATAACTACGTGAAGAAAAGTTCCCGCTTCAGTTTCCTGCGGTTCAGGATATGGATGATGTTTGATGGAAACCTTCTCAGTGTGACAGTCAGGACCTCATCAGTTTCAGAATAAGAGTCCTCCCTCTGCAGCACATCTGTGACAGCTGAGCCTCAGCTGATCGTTAACGCGTCTGCTGTGCGAGCTGGAAATGCTTATGAAGTGTTACTGCAGACAGCAGGAGAGCTGGTGGGTGTCCACAGCCCACACACACTCTACTGTAATACTTTTATTTAGGTTTTAAAATAACACGCACACACACACACACACACACACACACACACTGCAGGATGCTGACAGCCAGAAGCGGTGGGATGGTAAATGAAACCCTGTCAGCTGTCTGTGTGTGTGTGTGTGTCTGTGTGTGTGTGTGTGTGTGTGTGTGTGTGTGTGCGAACCACGCAGATTAAAAACCAACACAGCGGTTGTTATTGCTGGCATGGACAGACAGAGAAACACATTGTATTATACTGAGCTCTGGGAAATGGATGCTAGCAAAGGGCTAATTCACACAAAGCAGCACTCCAGCGTTTCACTTACTTACTAGAAGTAGGACTCGTGGCGGATTAAAATAAGCAGAAACGGCATCAACGCAGACAAACATAATTAGTCCAAATGTATCAACTAACGTTTGAAATATCACTACAAGTACAAATGAAACTGTTACGAGTAGAAACATCATCAGTAAGAGGAGAAACATTATTGCTACAAGTGGAAACAACGTCGCTACAATAGTGATGTCATCGCCAGCACAAACTAAATTCTTACACGGTTAATTTCTCAACTAAAAAAAACTCAACACTTAACTTGGTGAAATAATAATAATAGTTGGGTTTAGCTGTCCGATGACATTTCACATGTTAGCATTGTAACATGCTAACATGTAGCAGTGGTGTGCAAAAGTGTTTGCCCCCTTCCTGATTTCTTATTTTTTTGCATGTTTGTCACACTTAAATGTTTCAGATCATCAAACAAATTTAAATATTAGTCAAAGATAACACAAGTAAACACAAAATGAAGACTTTGGAGCGGCCTAGTCAAAGTCCTGACCTGAATCCTATTGAGATGCTGTGGCATGACCTTAAAAAGGCAGTTCATGCTCGAAAACCCTCCAATGTGGCTGAATTACAGCAATTCTGCAAAGATGAGTGGGCCAAAACTCCCCGTGGGCCATGTAGGTTTGGATTTTGTTTTCCCTTAATAATAACAACCTTCATTTAAAAACTGCATTTTGTGTTTACTTGTGTTATCTTTGACTAATATTTAAATTTGTTTGATGATCTGAAACATTTAAGTGACAAACATGCAAAAAATAAGAAATCAGGAAGGTAAACACTTGCACACCGCTGTAGCCTGTTAGAAAAGGATCTGACCGTAACTTTTAAACAACTTTCTCAGCTACTTTCACTGTTTTAGCAACATGAGAAACTGTTAGAGAGGAGCCGTCATTACAAAACGAAACGATGTTCTTCAGACCGAGCGAGTCCAGTGACGTCGGAACAAACTGAAGCAGAGTTTGGGAGGAGGACCACCTGCTGCACAGGTACACACTGAACAGGTACATCACGGTTCATTCAACGTGTGGGAGCCACAGAGGCCGTACTGTCAAGTCAGCGTCTCAGGGTTCAATCCCAACTAACATTTTTCTGCCTACCTGCAGTTTCACTGTATCTGACATGACTCAAATGTAAAAACAAATGTCATTCTTATAGAGAAAGTTATATATAGTGGCCCCTGAAGGCTGCAGTGTTTATTTACAGCACACTTTACAAATGTTAGACAGAAAGATGCTTAAGGTGCTGTCAGACTGAGGCCTCTAGTCTTAATGAAATCTCCTGTATTATATTTTATTCTAACCAATCAGCAGTCGCCAAGTTTCCATCCAGATTTTAAATTTCAGAAAATCGTGAAAAGAAAACTTGACTTGCTGCTTGTTTCAGGTTTTATCCTTAACGTAACTTTTACACCTCAGACAGGCAACTCTTTAAGATATTTAGACTTTTATTTTCCAAATTTGTGGTGTTTCCACTCAGTCACTAACGTTCTCCGTTCAGTCGATACAGAAGCTGCGGTAGAGATTGTTAAAAGCAGTTAATGTTTTCATGTTGACAGAAGAAATGTGTCGATATTTCCTGCAACTTACAAGATGTACAGCTGCAAGCGTCTCACCCACACCTGTCGATATTTTCTTTTAGCCAAGCGGCTTTGCAGTCCAGACTGAAACACCAGCAGCTGCTGGACTGTGATGAGACGTGCTCCATCGTTCATGCTCCCCTCAGGATGAACTGTAATAACTCTGCTGATCCTCTGACTTTCCATCTAGCGCCACCATCAGGTCGACATGTTAACGTGTCCAACACTTTGGTTTCTGAGCAAACACCTGCAGAGCTGATGGCGCTCCCATCAGCCTCAGCTGCACTGTGTTTACTGCTAACCAGCTAATGTTAGCATGCTAACAAGCTAAACTAAGATGGTGAACATGGTGAACATTATACCTCCTGTCATTGTGAGCATGTTAGCAAGCTGATGTTAACATTTACCTCAAAGTACAGTCTTACTAGCATGGCTGTAGACTCCAAAATCACTCCCGGTTTACTACATGTTGCACTATATTTACTGTCCGCCATTTTATTTAGTTGAGTGTCCAAATTCTGAGCGTGAAATTTCTGCTCTATACAGATGCTTAAAAAAGTAGCGTCCATGGCACGTACACTACTTCCCCGATCCCACAATCCCTTTGTGTGACTCTACAGCTGTCAGTGACGACACGACGACGATGATTAGTAAGTGTTCGAAATCTGAATTATTGCCTGTTATATAAGTAGTGAGTGAGGCAACAAGGGCATGGTTTTGGACACAGTGGTGCCAAGTAGCTGGCTATGTAGGAAGATGACATTCTTCCTGAAGTTGCCAATTTTCCTGCCAGCTGAAACTTTTAATCAGCAGTGAAATGAGAAGACATTTTAAACTGATGTTATTTGATGTCTGAAGCAGTCGTCCATCCCTGCATGGCATCAGGCTCAGTGTCCCTCCCACTCTGCACTGCCACACACACTTTTTCATATTCATGTGTGTGTATAAATAAAGATCTGTGACAGCAGCAGCTGTCGGGCAGCAGAGACAAGCGGCTGCTGCTGCTCACATCAGGAAACTGAAAACCTGGACCTGAACCTGGACTCTCTCTCACTGCGAGGTTTTACGCGTGAACACCTGTGTGTTTGTGCTGAAGACTAAAACACCGCCGGGAACATTTTCAGGGTCGGATATTGCAAATACGTGCAAACATTTTTAAACAAAAAATAAAAAACTTAAAATGTAATTTAACTGAAACTTCACTTGTGGTGATGATACAGAAACTAAAGATCAACAATATGATTCAATTTAAAATGTTTCTATTTTTTGTGGGATATTAAAATGCAGCTGTTGTATTAAACTTCTTTGTTAAAGATTATGAAACAACAACAAGTGTCTGACAGCACAGATCAGGAAAACATGATGAAACTGAATAATGCTTCAACAAAGGGCTGCAATTAACGATTATTGTCATTATCGATTAAACTGATGGTTATTTTCTCGATCAGTCAGTTTATCGTTTGGTCTGTATAATGTCAGAAAATAGTAAAAATGTCCATCATATTTCATAGAAGACTAAAACAACTAGAAAATCCTCACGTGAAGAAGCTGGAGGCTTTTGTTGATAAACTACTTAAAACAACTTGATCATTAAAATTGATGCGGATTCCAATAAGCACATTAGGGTCAGTTAGTCATCATTTCTGGGAGAGATCATTTAAAAAGGTAAGATGTCATTTAATCTTTTACCAGCCGCTGGTTAACTTTTACAGAATAATATTAAAAGTTACATGAATATGTAATATATGTCTCAACAAATCAGACGCTTGTTTTGATCTTTGGTCATTTTCAACAAACAACATGTGTTTAACATAATCCAGGTACAAGTATACTACTGAACACTGAATTTATTGAAAGTCTAGCGATCAATAACTGTTGTATGATTATTTAGGCAGTTGGTAAAGGGTCAAATTATGTTCCACTCTAAGCAAGTTCCTGCGAGTGCCTGGAAATACTGAAGCGATTTCTTCCATTTGCTTTTCATGTTAAAATCTTACGTGGCAACATAAATCTCAACGAAGCAAAGAACCAAATCTGTAAATAAAAGATCAAATAAACAGGCGGCAGAACAATCAGACATGTGAGTGTTAACGTGTCAGAAGGTCTGATAATAAAAAGTATCTCCAGTGTGTTCTGTGGATTATCCAGTGTAACAAAGTACACTGCGGTTGAGTTTTATAACGTAATTTTTCAAAACTGTGAGCAGCACAGAAATCTCACATCTGAACACCTGAACAAATAAAACCAAACCTATCAGACTGGAGAGATACCACTGCTGAGGAGAGAGGACAACTCCCTGTTCAACATGTAAATATTCACTCTAAGAGGATATAAATGGTTTCCTTCTCCCCCACCTGTGCAGTCTGGACGGATGGGAGCATTTTGTTCAGCAGGGAAACATTAACGTTTGAATAAAGTTTTAATCCGCCCGGAGGCCTGCCGGAGCTCTGCTGGCGGCCTCCACTCATCTGCCTGCTTTTAAAATCAGACTTTCACAACAGCAGACTGCTGAGTTCAAACATCTCCGTGAGAACAGAAGGGTTTCCTGAGCAGAGCCTGGTGGGCATCCAGATCCAGCTCACTGTGACGGTCTGCTTCTTCTCTAAACACAACCAGCCACTAAAGAAGGAGAGTAAAGGTTTTCCTCAAGAGACTTTCCAGACAAAATGACAACACTGGTTTTCTCATTTAAACAACTTGAAATGACAATATGTTTAAGTCGAGTTTGTGTCTCCTACCAACGGTCATTGATTGGTCCTTAGTCTTAACCTGAAGGGGATCATACGTTTGGTCGTGTGTGTGCGCAGCTAATCTTGCATACTACTGGACCCATCAGCCTAATTATTTTTTGAGCACATTTATGACCGTATGCTCAAGGAGCTCTCGTCGTTGCGGTGATTCCCGATTTTTGAAGAGCCTATTTTATTGAATGCCGACTCCTCACTCCTCTCAACGTAAGTACGTTACTTATGTCAGTTTAGTTACATTACGTATGTTAAATACATTATGCAAAGTTAAAATAAGCCAACGTTGACTTTAAAAATTACACGCAAAATTACTTAAAAACACTGGCATGTTATTCATTCGCCATTTGGTGATACCAGGCCTGGCGGAGATCTGCACTCTGAGTGCGCTCTTCTAGTTTAATCATGAAGATGGGCTGTCCTGAACTTTAAACAAGTAGTTTTAGTTTAGTGCATAAAACGGAAAAAACAAACCGTTGGTGTGTCTTCGTCACCAGTCATGTCAACAAAAGGCTCGTACAACATTATAGGTGTGTACGATTGGGATCACTTGGTGTAAATGGACTGTACTTGTCTTTCTAGCCTTCTGACCACTGAAAGCACTTCATATTACATCATTCACACACATTCATACGCTGATGGCTCTAATCCACAGCCGCCCCATGCTAACTGGGTGGTGCATTAAATCACTGTAATTAGTTAAGGTAGATACAACCCTATTTTTTTTTTTTTTTTTTAAACCTGTCCTGAGGTATAACGATGTTAACCTTAAAGTGGGCCTATTAGGGCTTTTCCATTGACACTCTTGGCCAAGTCAAACCATGCCGCTGGCTGCTGAAATCAGATTGTTGTCCCCAAAATGGACGCCGACCAGCCGGTCACCTCGGGAGAGCAGGCCGTTTCAATTAGGCCATATCTTTGATAAACTGGCCACATATTTGAAATCTAAACTCTTAATTTCTCGCCCAAAATAAACTCAAAACTTGACAATAATTTCCTGCCACTGGAGCATTCTTGTCTAAATGTGAACTCAGTGTTATCATTGTAACAGTTAGCCTGATACAAAAAGGATCTGACTCATTTTTCCATCGTTTTATACAAACTTCTCAGACTGACACTCCGCCTGTGCTGCTGCCACAAAATGAGGAAGCATTTATCACAATCTACAGTCGATTAACGTATTGGGGTGGAGGCAGATCTCAAAACCTGGACAAATAAACCAAAACTACACGTTTTTGAAAATGAGGGTGAACTGACCCTTTACAGCACATTAAGTTTCAACAACACACACAAAGTGGACTTACTGTGGACTCTTGGGGTAAAAGGGCAGGGTGACGTGGCTGAGGTCGCTGATGTTGCAGGCGGTGGGCTCGGCGGAGATGGCCTGCCGTTTGCTCCGGTGCTGGTCTGGCTGCAGGACAAGGCCCTGCTGCTGGGCCTGGACCTGCTGGGCGGTGGCGGGCCGGAGCACAGACCGATACTTGTCCAGCTCGTTCTGCAGCCGCTGGATCAGCTCATCCTTCTGATCCAGCTCCAGCTCCAGCTCATCGATCAGGGTGTCGCGCTGCCGCAGCTCCTCAATCTTTTCCTGCAGGGCATACTGCAGGTCCCTTAGGGTGCCCATTGGTTCTCTAGGGGTTCCTCTAGAGTGTTTCGGGTTCCTCTGTGGTCCCCAGATTTTCTCTGGATCTTGAGGCTCCCTATAGGGTTCCTCAAAGTACTTAACTCTTGGAATCCTCAGGGGCTTCAGCTTCCTTAGGGTCAGTGTTCCTCAGGGTTCCTTCAGATTCCTTAACAGCTCCTTGAGTCTTGGTGAATTCTAGGATTTGTAAAAAAAAGGTACTTTCTGGGTTTCTCAAGGAACTAAGCCACCCCCTACTTTTCCAAGGGTCTTGTATGTCCCTCTAGGATTCCTTAGGGGAGTCTCAGGGTCCCTCTAAGACCTATAGCAATCCTCAGCGATTCCTAAAGGGTCTTCAGGTACATTACAGTTCTTCTGTGGTTCCTCAGGGCACTTTTTCCTCCTGGTTCACAGCACTCCCTGAATTTCTATAGGGTCGTGAGGGTCCCACTAGAGTTTCTCAGAAGGGTTCTTCAAGGTTCCTCTGGGGTTTATAGCATTCTTCAGAGCTTCTCAAAGAGTTTATAGGGGTCTTAGAGTCTTCTGGGGTTCCTCTGGCTACTTGAGAGTTTTGCCAGATTCTCAGCAGGCCCCAGATTTCCTGTGGGTCTCAAAGGAGTTTCTCAGAGGGGTTCTTCAGAAGTCCTCTAGAACATTCTTCTGTGCTCTCTTACGCATCTCAAGGGTCCTTCAGACTTACCTCCTGGGTTTCTTCAGATTCTCAGCAGTCCCCAAGATTTCCTCTAGATCTTGAGAGTCCCTGTAGAGTTTCTCAGAGGGGTTTCCAAGGTTCTGTTCGTATTCTCTCAGGAATCTTCAGAGCTCCCCAAAGAGTCTTCAAGGGCCTTAGGTTTCTTCTGGGGTTCCTTGAGATACTTCAGAGTTTCTCCAGATTTTCAGAATCCCCCCATTTCCTCAGGGTCTTCAGAGTACCTCTACAGTTTCTAAGAGGGGCTCTTCTAAATTCCTCTAGGATGTCTGGCATTTCTCAAAGCTTTCTTGTGAGTCTTAAGGGTAATTAGGGTTCTTCTGGGGTTTCTTTGGGCACTTTAGAGTCTCCTCCTGGGTTCCTTCAGATTCTTCCTAGAGGGTCTCAGAGCGGTTTCCTGCAGGATTGTTCATATTATTAAACAATAGTCATAGATGCTTTAAGGATCCAAAAGGGTTCTCCTGGGTACTCCACAGACCCTACAACATTTTGAGAGTGTTCCTTGGGTTTTTGAGGCACTTCAAGGTTCCCCAGGGCGCATCCTACTGTTGGACTCTAAGGAACCAGAGGATTTTAAGTACAAGTTATCTGCTCCATCTTCCAAGAATAAAGATGACGATAAAGAAAATAATTAAAACTGTAAAAGGTCTGGGGGAAAAAATGGGAAATAAGCAGTCCTCAGGGTTCTTCCCTCCTTCCTCTGAAGGAAATTCTGATTTGAAACAAAAGGTGATGAAGTGGGAAACTGGGGAACCTTTCACCACCTCCAGGAAATGTGATTAGAGCAGATGTATCATGTGGAAAAAACAACACAAAAATGTAGCAGAAGCAGCAGATTTCCCTCCAGTCTCCAGTGCGATTATGTGAAAAGTAATTTGAAAGCAAAGTGAGTAAAACGAAGTTGAAAGTGAGTCCTGGGAGATAAAATAAACCTACAACCACAGGTTCCGGGATTTTCACTCCAACACAATAAAACAAGACTGTAAAAATAACATTAAAATGTTCCTGGTTTAAGTGAGGTTTTCTGTAGGTTGGATTTATTCCTTAAAGAGGATTAAAGTGCAGTGAAAAGCTCCAGTAGAATCCAGGTGAGAGATATTCAGAGGCAGAAAACAGAAGCTGTTAAACATTTTAAATCCGGAAAAAAAAAAGCCTATAAACATCCTCCGGTCTGAATCACCGTGACTCAGTCAGGTGCTGGAGGAAAAGTAGAAAACGTGTCTTAAAAATCCGCAGAGCGGCGAAGTGATGAGGAAAAGTGCGACGATTGACCGAAACATCAAAACAAAAACACAGGAAACAAGAACAAATCAGAGACAAAAGAATAATTTAATACCTCGCAGCACTTTCCTCTGTCTGATGCTGGAGTCGGAGCCCAGGAGCTCGGACGCGATCCCGATGTGAAACCAGTGAAAATGAATCCAAAATCGTGCTCGCGTGTGAGTTTCAGGCTGGAAACTGAATCCGCTGGCGCAGGAAACCCGGAGAGATAAACGGCAGAAAACAAGTCCTGCAGATCCTGTGGAGATGGATTTAATGATCCGGGAGTCCGGGGAGGATGTGGAGCTGCAGCTCTGGTCCGGTTTAATCACCTTCATTAGTTTAATTAGTTTAATGAGGAGCAGCAGGAGGTTTAACGGAGGAGTGAAACCGAGAGGACGGGACTCCTCCTCCTCCTCCTCTTCCTCCCCCTCCTCCTCCTCCTCCTCAGTTATCTATCCGCTCTTCATCTTAATCATCATCTCGTTTTTTGTGAAATCTGTTGAACAAGAAACTAGAAAATCTTTCCTGAGACAGAAACTTCTCTTTTCTTTTTCTGACTCCGCTTCCTTTTCATGTCCAACAAAGCGAAAACAGACATTTATTGAAGTATATGTGCAGAGTGAATATCTGTGTGTCAGGGCCAGATGTAGACCCTGGGGGGGCCTCGGGGCCCCTATGGACCCCCCGGTTCCTTACTCTCTCAGTGCATGATGAATGTAACCTGCTGGTGTGGACAGACCGCACATGGCGGCTTCATTATGAACTGATATATGAAAAAGATGTTGCTTTCTCGTTCGTTTCCCTTTCATTTATCTGCATCTTATATTTCATTTCAGTATTTTATCATCTCACGGCGACAGAAATCACGGATCAGACTCAGGCTGGACGTTGCATCTCGAAACCGGCTTCTGTGTCCGTCTGTGAACCGAAATAATGAATAATATTAATAATATTCAAATTCGGACATTCGGGTCTCAGCGTCAGGTTACAGTGCAAGTGCGGCGCCAGGGCTGCACAACACGGTGCAACGATTAGCCGATTTATAGATTTGTCGATCTACAGTGCGATAATCAGTGACTGTGTTTTGTAGAAATGATTCTTTGACTACAAAAAAAGAGATGCAAAAGACTACAAAAGAGATGCAAAATGGCCGCAGAGACGCAGACGAGTAAAAAGAGACTCAACGAGTAGCACGAAGCGTTCGGAGTCTCAGAGGGAGCCGAGCGGAGGCTGATAGACGTCCTCAAGTGATGTCACTCGAGTCAGCGTCGGCGGAGCAGGTCGAGCTCAGCAGACCTCTGCGGCCGCGGCTCGCCTCTGCTGCGGGCGCCATCTTTAAATGAAGCCACGTGACTCCACGCCACCGGTTACTGTCTCTGTTCTGAGTCCGTCCTTCGACCCCTGACCTCTGACCCCCAGTCAGCATTCACAGCAGAGCTGAGGGCCGGGGTCCTCTGATGGCTTCAGGAGGCCATGGAGCCTTCAGAGGACCTCTGTGCGTGCTGCGGGCCGGTGGCGCCCCCTGCTGGCTGCGCGCTGTCAGTACAACTCTGCAGCTTCTGAGGGAAAGAAACTCAGCGTTTACAGTGAAAATAGAGTAAAGCGAATAAAACCCTTTTCAGACACAGAGACTTCTGTTTGTGTGGACAGGCTCGGCTCCCAGACAGAGTGTGAAACTGTCTGTCACATATCTGTTTATATTACATTTGTTATAATACCGGGAGGGTTCAGGCTGCATGCAGAAATCTGTGTAAGCGAGAAACAGGGAGCAACAGCACCAAATACTTTCATTTCTTCCATTTTTCTGTTTTTTACAGCCTAATAACAGTCTGCGGCTCCGTCTTTATCTGTATGAACAGGTTTCAGGTGTGTTTCCTCACCTGTGTGTCTTCGAGAACCTGCGCAGCTCCGTCTCCTCCACCGGCTCCGCGGACACCCCCGCTGCCCGCCGGGTGCGCCGGCTGTCCGGCCAGCAGTCCGGGCTGTAGAGGCCGCGGCCCCGCAACACCGACTGACACTTGTGCAGCTTCCTCCGCAGCTCCAGCGCCTCCTCCTCCTTCTCCCGCAGCCTCCGCTCCATCTGCCCGATCCGCTCATCCTTCAGCCGCAGCAGCCGGCCAAAGTCCGCCTCCAGCCCGCTCATCCTCCGCTCCGACTCCGGTCCTCCGGTCCCGGTGGAGAGAGACGGAGTGGAACTGGGAGTTTCTCCAGAAAATAAAATCTTTAAAAAAGACTTCTAAAGGAGTTTAATGGAAACCAGGTCCAAGGTGAGATCTGCCCTTTTTTCTGATTAATTCAGAATAAAAGCATCAGTTCAGTCGGTAAAGATAATAATAATAATAATAATAATAATTATTATTATTATTATTATTATTATAACTGCAGAATCAGCCAGCTATCTTTAAATATGTATTTTCTCCT